>NC_028357.1:39262305-39273364 GCF_000741045.1 Vigna radiata var. radiata
AATGCTATTCTTGCCAACTGAGTACGTTTATTAAATTAAAGAGGCTATTAAATAGCACTCATGTAACAAAATAGATAACAACTAAAAAATAAAAGTGCCTAGAAAGTAGGCATTATTTATGCAGTAACAGAAAGTGCCTACAAATGAGGCATTATTATGCAAAATAAAATATCTCTTCACCTCATTCCTCTCAACCCTTTTTCTCTTATCCCTTTCACTCCAACATTTTCTCTGTCATCCTTACTCTATCCCCAATTAAAAAAAAATTAGAAACACTCGTCTTATTTTAATAATTTTCATTCTCAAAATTAAAAAAAACTCATACCCTTAGTCACCTCCTTCATTCTTCTCAGTCTTTTCTCCTTCATCTCTCTCACTCAAACATTTTTTTCTCTCATCCCCAAACTAAAAAAACACTCATTATTAAACAATTTACTTTCGTAAAGAGTTGAGTTATTCACATATTCACTTTCTGAAAAAAGTTCATTCAAAATTTCTTTAACTTCATTATCTTCACTATATATATTACAGCCGACGGACACAACTTGCACCAAGACTTATGAGCATCCTACCTTTACATTCTGAGACTATTACATAACATTGCTCCGTGGCCATTTAATTTTTTTGGTAGAAATTCATTAACTTGTTTTCCTTTCTTAAAGAAAAAACAAATCAAAATACAATAAAATTCTCAACAAAATTCTCAACGATAAAATCAAATAACAAAAATTCTAAATCTTGAAATTTTATTTAAAATTATATAAAGAAACAATTAGGTGCTTTAATTTTTTATTTATTTATGTAAGTATTTTTTTTCTCCAACCATTTTATTTAATAATGAGTGTTTTTTTAGTTGGAGCTAGTGTATGACAGAGAAAAAAATGTTTGAGTGAGAGAGATAAAGGAGAAAGGGTTGAGAGGAATGAAGGAGGTGAGTAAGGGTTTGAAGTTTCTTTTTTTAGTTGAGAATGAAAATTATTAAAATAAAATGTTTGAGTGAGAGAGATGAAGGAGAAATGGTTGAGAGGAATGAAGGACGTAAGTAAGGGTTTGAGGTTTTTTTTAGTTTTGAGAATGAAAATTATTAAAATAAAGATTGAGACTAGAGTAGGGATGATAGAGAAAAAGTTGGAGTGAAAGAGATGAGAGAGAAAGGGTTGAGAGGAATGAGAGAGGTTGGTAAGGGTTTGGGGGTTTCTTTTTTTATTTTTTTAATTTTGAGAATGAAAATTATAAAAATACCTTTAACCTTAAAACTTAAAATTCATAATTTAAGAGTATTTTTGTCTACCGAAACCGGTACACATTGCTAAAATGTACCAACTGAAAAAAAGACGTACGCAAGTTAGCAAACCCATATATATATATATATGTATGTATAAAAGTCAATTCAACTTTTAAATTATAAATTTACATTATTATAATTATTCATAGTAAATTTGATTATACAAATAAAATTATCAAATAATTCATAATTAATTATAATTTAAGAAATACTTGTTTCATCAATTTACATTTATATAAATAAGATATCGAATAATTTTATACTAATATAATTTATAGTAAAAGAACATTTTGACTTTTAAAAAAACTTATCCTATAAAAAAATACTATACTAAAATACATAAATAAGAAACAAATATATATAAAGAAAGAAAGTGAATAAATAAATGATACATAATATTTATTGATAAGTTGTGAAGACACGGGGAGATTGGAGATTTGATTACAAAAACAAAATTATGTAGAAATGACAGAAAGAAGACTTTGGGCAGAGTGACTACCTAGACTACCACCAAAAACGAAGATACATTATAAGGTTAACTCCGTCAGGCGAGGAACTGCTGATGCTTTTCTATCCATTAACATATAACCGGACAGTAAATGCACACCAAATCTTTAAATAACTGCAAAATATGTAATCTCATGCACCACTTTTCCCTTTACTATAGTAACTCATTGGGAGAACTTTGCAATCAACTTATCCACATGGATGATGATATCATCTATTCGGGGCCTCATAGCAGCCTGGGGCTGAAGCATCCATGACACGAACTGGTGAAAAGCTTCTGGATATGGAGGCTTAGGTCCAGCTGGCCATTTCACCTGAGCATTTACGATAGCCAATTGCAGGCTTCCACCAGACTCTCCCAGTGCATATTCAAATGGAGATACCCCATACCTGAAAATTTCAACCATCAGATACAAACAAACAATTAAACATGAACTATATCTGCCACGATATAATTCTAACACGACATCCACCAGGAGGAAAAAACCAAGACATTTACAGATAGAAATCATCATGATAGAACTTTGGAAATGTAGTTCGATGAGCCAAATCAGCGAAATATGCAAAGGGACACCATAGCTAAAAGATTTCGTTTCACGTCATACTTGAAGAAGTAGAGCTTGCTCGAATTTCCTTTTCAACAACTCAAACGAGATTTCATTTCAATCCCTGCTCGCACATCTCCGTTCAACTGCCTTGGAATTCGTGGAACATAAATCAAATACACGTTGTATTTGATGAAAGCATTTCTCCAAATCAATACCCTATGCAGAATATCATTATGTGACAAGTTTTGTAACTTTCTTTTACACAAATACACCACAATTTTGAAGCCATAGCTCTGGCTAATAAGTATGATTTGCCAATCAACCGAAACAGCAGTTGACTTTCAAGCATAATGTTCTTGGTTACACAACTATTACGGCAAGAATTGGTCAGGGCATAGCAAATAAAATAACTTATTTTCCCACTCTCCCTTTTTATCTCTTATTTTATAGGTCATACTCTAGCAACAAAAAAATGTGAATCCACCATATGTTATTTTTTCACTATAAAACAACATATTGCAATTCCATACAATATTATATTGGTGAGTGATGGTAAAGAATAACTAAGAAAACCACATAAAATACACAACATTCCTCATGCTATTTAAAAAATTTTAATACGTTAATTTGCAGAATCTGTATGCACATCAAGGGTTCCAAATCAAATGCATTGCACATTGAAACATGATTTTGATGAAAAGAATAAAAACTCAGAGAAAACTCGAAAAGAATTACCAAAATATGGTTATCATGCTGTATAAAGGCACAATTAAGAAACTTTCTAACCATAAAAGTTAGCACAATCACGTAAAAGAAGGATTAGTACTCACATTATTGCATATAATGTGCATCCTAGAGACCAAACGTCAGTCCTCTCATCTATAGCAGCTTGGCTTGGACAATCCCACAGCTCAGGAGCTCGGAAAGGTGCAGAGCAGTGTTCAGCTGCCCATTCCTACATAGGAAGATAAGCAGCAATTAGCAGGTTAGAAAATCCTAGCCAGGTAACTGAAATGTAACTATGATCCTTCAAATTTGTAAAGCTTGTTCAAAACATAAAAACTACTAAAAGCATTTAATATTGCCAAAATGGACGCATAAGCGAAGCAATTGAAATGTTTAAATGAAACTTAGAACCATTTTATGAACAACAACTTCTATATGCACCTATCTCATATTAGGTAATACAATTCACAAAATTCAAATGTAGCAAAAACATTTGAAAATTCAAAAATAAGATATACTTTTAAGGCACAGCATATTCAGAACTGTGCTGAAGAAATGATCAGGATTACCAGTGGAACTGCCAAGACATTAAAATGAAAGAATATTTTTATCGATAAACCATATTAGAGTATAATGTGTAATATGAAAAATATTTTTCTTTTTCACTCTAGAATATTCTATTGTTTGTTGTGCCAGTTGTAACAGTTTGTTATTCTGTTGCCAGCTTTTGCACAACTGTACCCTACGAGGAGCTTCTATAAATGCTCCCACTGTACTCTGTTCCCTGTTAGCTAAATGAATGAAAAAATGTTTACAGTTTAACTTTTTTTCTCTTTCAATTTCTCTAAGATGGTATCTTAGCCATTGATTCTAATGGAAAATCCTAATCTTCTTTGAAATTCTTTTTCTCCCATGACAACCTCAAATTCCATCTCTTTCGCACCTCGCCCTTTTCGTGACACTGCTAAAAAACTCGAGACTTGGAGTGTCGCCTTTGGTGTCAGCAAATTGAACCCCTCATAAAGTCGCACAAGCTTTAAAGGTTTATTGTTAACCCATTGAGTCCTTCTCGGTACCTCAATGATTCAAGATTCCGATGCTAATCATCAATCCTGCATATGAAGATTGGGAATATAAAATGCTGCTTGCCCAACTTCAATCGGTGTTGATTTTTGTGAGAATTATCCTGTTAAACCTATTACTATTAGACTCGTCATCACTCTTGCCCTGACTAGTAATTGGGAATTATTTCATTTGAAAGTGAATCTTGTTTTTCTTAATGACTTCTTGAATGACACAATAAATATGGTGCAAACCCGATAATATGAAGTTGAATAGAAATCTTTTGTTTGTAAACTGAACAGGGCCCTTTATAGCCAGAACAAACACCCAGGCAGTGGTTTGACAGAACAAAACTCAAGTTCACTGTTTATGCAGAGGATACTAAAAATCTGAGCTCCACATTTTCTATTGAAACAGCTGGGTCATTTGGACTATATTTTGGGTATTGAGATCAAACACCTACTTGACAAATCCCTTCTTATGACTCAAAGCAGGTACTTAGATCACCTACACATGACAAATATGGCTGATGCTGAATCAATTTCGACTCCTATGACCTTTACATGCAAGTTGTCTAAAGCAAGTGGTGATAGATCCAAATCTTTTATAAATTTGTAGTTGGTGCCTTGTAGTATGCTACTCTCAGAAGATCTGAAATAAGCTTTGCAATTAAAAAAGTCTTCCAATTCATGGCAAATCTCATAGGGTCAATTTGTTTGAAGTGAAAGAGTAGAGTGGAAAGTGACTGATGCAGGAAAATAAGAAAAAAAAGTATTTTCCTTGTTGAAGCCAATTGGGATTCTGATATTGATGAGAGAAGAATCACCCCTCTGATTCTGCTATCTTTCTAGGAACATAACTTTATCTATTGGTGGTCAAGAAAACAGAAAGTTACAACAAGATCAAGCACATTAGCAGAATATCGTATAGCTCAGACCTCAGCCAAGTTAGCATGGGTTAAAGCTTTGTTAAAGGAACTTCATCTTCCTTTTAGTACATTGTCCTGCTCTATGATAATTAGAGTGCATTAGCTATTACTCACAGTTCTGTCTTTCACAGTCAGCCTAAACATTCTGAAAGTGATGTCTTCTTTGTCCGAGAGCATGTTCTGTCCAAGCAGCTTTTGATCTATCACATTCCAGCTCCAGGTCAATGGGCAGATGTGCTCAACAAGCCCCTCTACCCCAGCAGAAGGATGGGGTGGGGGCGAAGGATTAGAGTATAACACATGTTAAACGGAAACTATTACTTCTAGAATATTTTTTTGTTCCATCTGTAACAGTTCGTTATTCTTCCTTTTCACTACTGTACCCTAAGGGATGCTTCAACCAATGCTCCCTCTGTATTCTGTTTTTGGTGGGTTAAATGAAATGAAAAACATTTACCGTTTAACTTCTTTCTCTTTGAATTTCTCTCTGAAACAATTTATAAGAAAAGGGAGAACGGAGAAAGAAGCACCTGTAACTGGAGTGCTTCTGATCTGTTCGTTATTTGCTTCCTTGCAGGACGAGCACTACCAAAGTCCATCAGTATGGCAAGAGGTGGCTGTCCTTTTCTGTGTGTTATGAGAACATTACCAGGTTTCACATCATTATGTGCATAAGGAGGATCAAAGCTGTGCATGTGCTTGAGTCCTGCACAAAGCTGTTGACTTCACAGGGTTAAAGGAGTGAGTTTCGGACAAAGACCAATTGTTTTCTTCTACAATATAATTTTTACAATAACAGATAGCCCCATGTCACAAGAATTGCTAGGTTAATATAAAAATAAGTTATGAGTAAGTATATATGAATCCAAGAAAGACTATAATATTAGTCAAAAAGAGATTTAGTGCCAAAAATCTTTAGCTTCAACAGTGATAGCATATTGCATAATAGAAAGATGGTTCATACCTGACGAAATATTTGAAGAACATCTGAGGTGGAATAGAATTCCTTCTTGGTTTTCATTACTTTGGCATTGTCTAGCAATGTTCCATCCATATGAACTGGAAACAGCAAGTATGCTTCATGGTTCCAAGACGTTTCTTGGGTAGGCTGAAAGAATAAAGTACATCTTCAATGCAACTATAGAAGCCCAAGAAATGACACAGCAAGAAAGAATAGTATTAAGCCAAATCCTCCCCAAGGAAATGAGAAAAGCTACGCATTCACTTTCTAAGAATAGTTTCATTCCTACTACACTATTGATTCAGAGGATATATTACCAAAAGCAAATTTGGTACTCTTACAGACTTTATCAAATTTCAAATTGTAGAAAAATAAACTTGGATCAACTTGGTCACAACATGAATTGAGTTGCAATGGTGCCTCATTATAATCTCTTCACAACCACGTATCTTAATAACATATTATCATTGAATTGAGTCTCGGCAAGAAAATTATGAGATCATTGTAGCCAGCCAATACAAGTAAAACAGAGAAACAAAAAACAATTCGGCCAGAAGGCTGCTCAGTCCAATCAAGATACAAGGGATAACATTTTGCGTTCAAAGAGAATATCAGAAATTAATGTGTACTCATCTTCTATTGCCTAGATATTTCAGTGTTCTAATTAAGCTCAAATGTTCAATCACAACAAACAACTGATATCATAAACACGAAATTGAGATAGTATAGTACTATTCCCCTCAACATTACAAATCGTAGAAGCAAATGTAGTAGAGCCTAGAATTCAGGAACTTCATTTAACAAACAAAAGCCATGTTTGAATACAACTTTTAAAAACAATTTTGTGGCATTAAAAACAGAAAAACAAAAAACATGTCTGATGCCAATCGTTTTTATTTTAAGTTCTGAAAACATGTTTCTAAAAACAAGAAAAGAAAAACGGAAAAACATTTGAAGATGATTTTTGAGGACGTGTTATGTTTTTGTGCTTCTTTGCACCCTTGAAGATCATGCGCTTCTCTGTTCCATGATCAAATCAAAATCCTACAACGATGCACACACCCTTCATCGTCAGGGGTTCATGCACTCGAGCTTGACTCAGTCAGCATTGCAGAAATTGTTTGGGAGGGTTTTGATGTGGGTTTCAGGGACCAAGAGTATGTGTATGTCATCTGAGACCATGGAGCAGGGTGGCCCATGTTCGAAGAAGGATGGGACCCCTGGGGTCCAGGTTTTCCAGCAGGTAGTGCTTGGACTTCACAGCCTCAGCTATGCAGCCCTTGATCGAAGAAATCGTGGCAGAGGTTAGGGAGGAAGAACATGGGAAGTAAAGAGATTAGATTGAGGTGTGCCGTCCAGAATGATGGCCTCATGACAAAGCGGTTGGATAAGATAGTGGGAAAAATTAGAGGAAGAAGGGTGGTGGTTGGTTGTGGTAGAAGCCAAGGGTGGAGGAGGGTGGTGTGCAGGGCAGTTAGAAAAACTGTTATTGAAAATGTTTTTCTTTGTTCAATTTTCAGAAACCATCTAAAACAAGTTCTAAGAAAAGTTTCAGATAAGATACAATACGGCAAATTAAGTTGTAGTCCAGGAACAAATATTTAAGTGAAAATCCGGACAGAAAAGGCACGTGTCATAGCTGAACCAGTGACACTCTTTAGTTAACTTCTGTTTATCCGAGAAAAAAAAATCCAAACTGTGATATAATAAAGAGAGAAATAAGTGTTGGCTACAAAAACTACATACCTTAACAGAGATGATTGCATGATCAAGAAGTGGGAGCAGATTGGGATGATTGAACAGTGACGAAACACGGATCTCCTCCCTGACCAACTCCAGCTGTTCATTGTTCTGAATGAGGACCTTTTTCATAGCGTAAGTCCCATCCTCTGCAGAAAAAGATATGATATAGTTAATGAATAAATTTCAACCACAGAACCTTACGTTGCCACCTACTTAAATTTTATTTTAAGAAGACCACCGAATAATTTTAGTTTCTACAATAACGCTCCAATTTCTTCGTCACTGATAATCGAAATTGAACTGACACCACCATCATTGCATAATAACCCAGAATCTCCTATTTTCAGTTGCTGAAAGGAGTGGTTAAATTAACCGCCTAATCAATTACCACGACCATCACAACGAGAAATAGGACGTCCAACACATCCGATCTAAAGAAAAAAAATTGCGTTAAAAATATCACTAAGAATAAGCCATAAGCTCCAACGCGTGGATTCAACAAGTATTCAAAAACAACAAGCTCGATTCATAAACTAAAATTACTTTCTCAATATCCACAAAACAAGACTAAGCAAACGCTACACATCAACAGAATTGCATAACACTATCCACGAACAAGCCACATCCTCCAAATCCAGGATTCCATAAACATTCCAAAACTACAAGCTCGAATCAGAAACTAACTCAAACAGATCCGAATTTAAATCTCCACGAATAAACGAGTATCTCGTTTGGCGAGGAAATGCCATCACTGATCAACAAAAGCGCATGTAAGAATACAAAAAAATAACACAGATCACACAGATCAGGATACAACAAGGTCAATTTCAGGAGAGAAAAAAACGAAACACGAAAGACAGAGAGACGTCAAGTAACGAAACGAACCGGAGACATGAGAGGAGTCTTTGAGCTTCTTGGCAAGGCCACCGGCAGCGGAGTCGTTGATAAGCTCCTTGACGAGGTAGACGTAGGCGAAGCCACCTTCTCCGAGCTGGCGCACGATGCGGAAACGATTCTCGTTGATCCACGCATCGCCTCCGCTGTTAACGGAATCGTACAGCGCGTTCAAACCGGAGAATGAGCACCCCATTTTGTTTTCCCTCTTGCTCGCTCCCTGCTCGTGTGAGTGTTGGTGTTGCGTTGCGTTTGTGTACAACAGAAACAATTATTAAGAAAAGAACTGAAATCAGGTGTCCAAAATTTGATTTTCGAATACCTGATTTCACGTTATTTGTGTTGGGAGCAATGAGATTCGTAATTTGCAAGCGTCAACCCTCCTCTCCTATAACTTATTCCGAGTTTCAGATTTTCTTAAGAGCCAACATCTCTCTTGGATCCCTCCATTCTCAGCCCAACGCCTGTCTCGTTTATTTCAGGCACGCATTCCGTGTTTTTTTCATCCATACATTTATCTTCTAATTAAGAATTTACTTCAATTTCCTTACAATCATACGCCAAATTCTACACATTAATAATATTAATTAATTCTTGATTAATGACTAAATAGTGAGTTTCTGTAGTGATATTCTAAACGTCAACTAATAAAAAAAAATCACACTAGACGCTATTTCCAAAATTGTCCTTCTAAAAATTAATTAATTTATTTCATATGATATTTTTTTTTTTCAATTTCATTGTAAAATAAAACAGACAACGAACTCAACTATTTACTGATTAGGTAAAACTTTTGCTGGTAGTGGAAGAGTCGTCAAAATGAATAATTTGGTTAGGTTAATCATGAATTGATTATTTAATAAGTCAATTCAACCGGTTCATTTATTAGTAAGTCAAAAAAAATTTTGAATCCGATTCGATCCACCACCAGTTGGTGGGTAAACGGATAGACTCACTTAAATACAATTTTTTTAAATAAAAAAAATTATAAATTTTTTATAATTTAAATCTAAACAAATTTCACTCAGGTTTTAATTAATTTTGAAAATAGGGAACTTAAATAATTATTTCAAGAAAAAAAAATAAATATTTTTTTATAAAATTAAAATTAAATTTTAATAAAATAAAATTAACCAGGTGAGTTAGTGGGTCAACCCGGCCCATCACGGGTTCAACCCACATGAACCGAGTTTAAATAAATCGAATTGAAATATGATCCACATAAAAAGAATACAATTTTTTCAAACTTAATCCGATTCGAACCAGTAGTGGGTCGGATTGACCCGCAGATTATAACCCATTTTCACAACTCTATTTATTGGTATTTTCTTTTACCATTATCATAAACTTAAATTTGTTTTGAATTATATCATAATTTATATCGTAAAATTATGTCCTCATTTCATTTTATTTAATTTTTTAAATATTGTTTTGACGACGCTTGTCCAACTTAGGTTTGATCCCAATGTCAAAGAGTGAAATCAATATTCAGAATTGATGGTGATAAAAGAAATTAATAATAAACTTAATAAAACTAACTATGGATATCCACCTAATTACCTATATCTGGACATCACAGTTGACTGTATGCATGAGTGGCGTGAATATGGAGTAAAACAATAGGAGAATTTCAACAATTAATATTCTTGTTAAAAACGGCAACGAAATAACAAAGAGCTTAGTTGAAGAATTAATTAACTGTGCGTAAATAAATAACTAAATGAATAATATATATATATCATTACTTAAAAATAATTAATTTTTATTTTTATTTTTGTTACAGCACCTTTTTTATTTCTAGTATAACGAATAAGTGTGAGTGCTTTATCAAAATTATTGGGTTAAAAATTGTAAAAGTTGAGAATTAGAAATAAATATCTCAAAATATCGGGTTGGAATATTAGTTTGGCAATAAATTTTCAGCTTAATTCATAGTAAGTTAAACTGATATCCTTTTTTAACTTAATCCATGGTGAAGTAACCTATATAAGTTGAATTGTCTCACTTTCATACTCCTATTCATCGCTTTGACACTCCTATTTATAACAAATTCAAATCAGACTAAATTAAAAAAAAAAATTAAAATGGATTAAATTGAACCGACTCAACCCAAAACATGTTAAAGATGGATTGATGAATGAGTGTTTCATCCTACACCTCCAACACTTCATTCTGCACCTCCAAAAATTCCATTTTTAACCTTCTGACATCTTATCTTACATTCTTTTCACTTTTTCTCTCTCTTATTAAAAGCATTCTACACCACTTTAATAATAATTTAATTTAAAATTCAATTATTATTTNATATAATTATATTAAAAAATTAAAATATAATAATTAAAATAAAAATAATAATAGTAAAAATAAAAAATAAAATAATAATAATCAATTTAATTTATTATATT
>NC_028357.1:39273679-39312345 GCF_000741045.1 Vigna radiata var. radiata
AGGATGAGATGTTAGAAGGTTAAAAGTGGAATTTTTGGAGGTGCAGGATGAAGTGTTAGAGGTGTAGGATGAAACACTCTTGATGAATGAAATATGACAACTTCTTTCTTGCCTTCCATAACTTTAACATGCACATTTAATTTTTTTATATTTTAAAATATATCATGTGGAATACAATCTTTTTATTTCAAATTATATATTATAGAATATAAAATACAAAATATATTTAACATTATACAATCTAAAATTTATTTATTTTTCAGAATATATAACTTAAATTATAATTTTTGTATTTTAAATTATCTATTTCAGAATAAAATAAATATATTTCAAATTGTATATTTTAAAATCTAAAATAAAAATTACATTCTAAAAAAAATGTTTAAATTTATTTTTAAATTACAAAATCCTTAGAGAATCACAATTAAAAATCATGGAAGCTTAAGAAAAAGATATTCATAAAACATGGTAAGGAATTTCTATGTGACACCATAAAGATATAAAAATATAGATCAAATCTTTACTGCCTCTACCAATTCACAATAATTCTTTTTCATCATTAACTAATACAAAACCCAACAACCACAGACATTTTGAGATATCTTCCAATAGGTGCAAATTTAATACGGAGTGTCAAAATTTTGTTATTTCATTTCAAGACCTACACATTGATCTGCACTTTTTTTTTTTCTTTATCAAATAATTAAGGTGTGTTCACTTGAGGGTGATCGGAGAAGAGTGATTTAGTAAATTTGAGGATAATTTTTTTTCTTGTTTATTTGAATGAATTTGGAGATAAACGAGAATGAATTTTGAAATAAAATTTGTGAGAATTGGTGTAGGATTTAGTTTATATGACAAATTAAAAAAATTTACTTCAAAATTAATTCTCATTTACTTCCAAATTCATTTAAATAAACAACAAAAAATATTATCCTCAAATTCACTCAATCACTCTCCCCCAATCACCTCCTATCACCCCCAAGTGAACACACCCTTAGTGTCTGAACGCCAAATACCACGCAGGGTCCATTTTCTACAACTTGGTAGCAAAATAAAAACTATTATTCCTCGGTTTAAAATTAATAAATCTGGTTTTATTTTCCTCGGTTTTACATCTAGTAATCATTCTGAAAACCTAAAAGCATTAATACAACAATACCATCTGTCAAGGAATATTGAGATGGCGGCTGATTAAACTGCTGGTTGTTGCTGAGTAATGCAGTGTATATTTCCACCGCCCAAAACAATCTCCCTGGCACCTTCAACTCCTACAACCTAATAACAGGCAAACATTTGAAAATGTGATTCAGTAATAAGAACCATGCAAAATACTGAGGCCAATTTTACCGCTTATAATTTATAAATACAAGATACAATATAAAAGATTAACACTATGTTGCTGCTACTACGGGCTCTGCAGATCGGCCAAACGACGGCTATATACACCGTCAAATTTAATCAATAATTCATGATGATAGTCAATGCAAAAATCCAAATTATTGAATAGTGTTATAATTATAAAAACAAAAAGCAAATCCTATAGTAAAAAATACCTAAACCATATGTATTACTAAGAACAATATTTATTAATATATTTTACATACTTTTGGTTAATAAGTTAGACCAACTAGGAAGTCAACAAGCCTGACCGCTGGTGGGACAACCACCTTGATTGGATGGCGGGCCGAGCATCCTAACTGAATGGTGGGCCTACCACCCTGACTGATTAATTGAAGAATAAAAGTCAAATTAACACTCAATAATAATTACAAATTAACCAACTAATATTGATTAAAGCATTGAGTCATAATCAGGCTTACAAAAAGATAAAAGTTCATAACAATTATTATAAATAAAAGTCTAAGGTATAGTTGTTCATACACATGCATCACAACATTTAATACTCTTTTATTAATATCTTATCTGACTTGAGTTTCAGAACACCTTCTCCCAGAGCAAGTTTGGACAAACAGAAGACCTTGAAGACTAGATTAACAAAAGGTAGGAAGGACGGAGGATAAGTTATTTGGGACTTAGGAGTGGTATTGTCAAAATGTAGAGCTGTCAAAACGGGTAACCCGGCTCGACTCGGCCCGGCCCACCACGGGTTGGTCACTTAGTGAGCCAACCCAACCCAACTCATTTATTAGCGAGCCAGAAAAACTTGAACCCGGCCCGACCCACCACGGGTTGGTGGGTAAACGGGTTGGCTCACTAGTCCATTTAATTACATTGTTTTTAAAATAAATAAAAAATACAAACTTTCTGTAATTTAAATTTAAACAATTTTCACTCCCAAAAAATTATGTTAAAGACAATTCAAAATAATAATAAAAAGTACAATATAATCCAAATGTCATTCGAAAACAAACACAAAAAACATACAAATAAGTTTCTTATATTCATCATTTTTTGTTCTTGTTGTAACCCTTGACCCTTGTTCTTTTGTCTCCAAATTCACTAATAAAGATTTTCCTAATATCAAAACAATTCTGACAGTCAATAAAAAAATATTAGTAAAAAAAAAAAGAGAACCAATTATCAACAACATCAACAAAAAATTAATAGTTTAATCTATAACATAATTTCCCAAATTCAAAGATATCAAAAAGAGCTTGTTCAAATAATGTATACTCAAATTATTTAAATAAAATGAACAAAATCTGATACAAGCATGTCAGAACATGAAAAAATCATTCCATGTCTTCAAATTCTCCAGAACAAAAAACAAATTCGCAAACCCTATTTTTGTCATTATAGGATTTTTGAAAAAAAAAAAAGAAAGAGAAGTGAGAAAACAAAAATGTGGAGAAAAGAGAAGAAAAAAGGAAGGGTGTTTTATCTGCTCCTTGAAGAATTTTAGTGAAGTGAGGGTGAGAGCACCGTCAAATGAGAGCAAGTACCGTGAGAGTGATTTGTGAGAGTAGATGTTACTTTTTTGGTATACACAGTGAGTGAAGAAAGTACTTTATTTTGTAGGGTTTCATAAATAAAATAATAAATTAACAAAATAAAATTAGGTAGGTGGGTTGGTGGACCAACCCGGCTCACCACGGGTTCAACCCGCATGAGCCGGGTCTAAATGAGTTGGGTTAAAATCTGACCCGCATATAAATGGGTTGTATTTTTCAAACCCAACCCGGCCCGAACCCGTGACGGGCCGGGTTGGCTCGCGGGTTGTGACCCATTTTGACGGCTCTATCAAAATGGGTTGAAACCCGTGAGCCAACCCGGCTCACCATGGATTTGAGCCGGGTTAGGTTGGAAAAAAATGTGAAAATTTTGATGCGAGCCAATTTTGATCCGACTCGCTAAGAACCCGGCTCACCCGGGTTGAACCCGTGGTGAGTCAGGTTGGCTCACCAACCCACCTTATTTTTTTATTGAAATCAAATCAATTAAATTAAGTATTCAAATCCTATTTTTTTATTGAAATCAAATTAATTAAATTAATTATTCAAAACACACAACCTTTACTTCGTAGTAGAGCTTTTCATGCTGCGCTGTACTGCGGTCTATCCAAAAGTTTTCCTTTGCTACATATTTTTGTTAATAGCTATATGTAGTTTCTTGGTCAAACAGTTTGTATGTCTCATTAAACTAAATTGGCAAAATATTATGCTTGCTAGCTTAGAATATATAACAGTAGAGTTCTTTTGTTTCATTTTCTTTTATATCAATTGGTCCCGTTATTACTGTTTCAATTTGATCCATCAAAGTGACATGTTATAAGAATCTCAGAAGAGGGTGAAAAAAAGTTAAATGAGCCAATAAGCCAACTCGTTTAACCCGATGGATCGGGTCGGGTTCAAATTTTTTCAGCTCACTAATAAATGAGCCAGGTTAGGTTGGTTCACTAAGTGGCCAATCCGTGGTGGGTCGGGTTGGGTCGGACCGGGCTATCCATTTTGACAGCTCTACTTAGGAGTATCCTACTGGCCCCGTAGGCCTAAACAAAAATAAAAATGTTTGAAGTCAAATTTTAAATGATTTAGCTTATTATTTTATTTTGATCACTTGAATTTAAAAAAAAACTAAATAAATATATTAATATCTATTTGCAGGTAACATGTATGCACAAATTGAATACCATGATATCTTTACCCACTCCATTATCAAGCAAATATTCATACTCATTATGTACGAATATCCATGAGGATATCCAATATTCATACCCATTACATACGAATATCCATAGAGGATATCTATATTTTATCCGTAAATATATGTAGCTATGGATGTTTTTGCCATCACTAGTTTCACACATGATGGAGTTTCATTTTTACGCACTACCAACCACCATTGTTACTTTAATGGATATTCTTCAAGATGTTTTAGAGAAAATGTACCCTAAATTCCTATAAACCATTCGTAAATATTACTTGATTTGCACAAACGGTGGTAATTATTGCAACTATACGTGCCTCTAAAAGATTCTTTAACCAAAAACAAAATCGTGTTAACAAAAGTTTTACTTACTTCATGATGAGGGAAGGCATTAGATAAGACTCGGATAGCTTCGTAGTCCCACTTTCTATCTCCAAATTGTGGTGCAATGATAGCTTTATTTGCAATGTAAAAGTTTACGTAGGAAGCAGCAAGCCTAGTACCGGGAAGTCTTGACTTAGCCTTGCCGTCCTAGCAAAGTTATAACATATCAAACATTAAATGGAAGTGAATCTATCTGCTTCAAAATTCATCACTCACTCACAATTGCAATAAACAGACCACAACAATCAACCATATCATCAGGTACCAATGTTGCATTGAGCTCAGTATGTTAATCTTCACATTATCAGTTGCAGTATAGTGCCATAGTCATTATTAGAATATCACAGTTAAGCATACAACCGACTATTGCAAACCACTGTCACTAAAAGTTGCATGAAGTATTTGTCTAGATTATGGCACCTCATTTTTCTTATTTTAAAGTACAATTATTAGGCTAAATTAAATTTCACGTCCCTAATAAATTTGTGTATTTTCAATTGAGTCTCTATTAAATTTTTTGTCAATTGAGAACTTAAAATTTTTATATTTTTCAATTGAATGACATGATTGGTATCTTGCTGACATCTTACTTCCTTATCTTCGTGTGTTAAGAAACATGAAGTTTTGTGGTTGATATAAAACAATATAGCAGTTAATGTAAAATGAAAAATGTTAACTTGCAAGATCATATATCGCTTTGCTCAATTGGCGTTGGATGTGAGTCATATGACCTTTCCTATCTCTCCATCACCATTGGTATGTGCATCTATGGTCTCCAATGATAATCCATCCACAATTCATACATCTTGGGTTGACAAAATTGCAAAAGATAGTGACAATTTTAAAACACGTATAGTTAATCTTTTCCTAATATTCTTAATAAACGAACTTTGTCTCCTTTCTTTTAGTTCGTTTTGTTATTTGGGGTCCTTCCACCCCATATAGTTATCATTATTTAGTTACCTATTTTGATGATTATCCTAATGTACTTAGATTTGGTAAATGAAGAATCAATCAAAAGTGTTTTTTATATTTCAAACTTTTTTAATGAAATCAAAACAATTTGATATATCATTTTTTCAGAGTGATAGTGCTCATGAATATTTGTCTCACCAATTCTAGCATGGTCTCCAATGATATCCTAAATCAAATTTCGTGTTCGTGTACTCCTCACAAAATAGAGTAGCCGAACACAAAAAACATACATCTTATTGGAAATACTTTGACAATTCTTCTCATTCATCTTCCTCACCATTTTTGGAGAATGTTGTCCTTACAACATGTCGTCTCATTAACCAGATGAGATCATATGTCCTTAATCCCACTTTGTCCGTTTTCCTCATTCCCCTTTATATTGTCTCCCTCCATGTGATTTTGGCACCACATGTTTTGTGCACAACCTCAAACCTAGTCAAGATAAACTTTCTCCGTTCAAATGTGTCTTAGTGGGAAAACATCATCCTTCAAAAGTGTATAGATGTTTTTCTCGATCTTCATGGGTATTTTGTATATGTAGATGTCTCTTTCTTTGAGTTTTTTGCACACTACGAACCTGTTCCTTCTAATGATGACATATGTAGCCACTTTCCCACCACTAGCAATCTTCATTACTACCAGTTGACTTTACCATAACTTGGAAGCTTCTCCGTCATCTCTTCAAAAGTTTATCAAGATTATTCACGACCTGTTGATATTTCAGTACGGGACCCATCTTCAATGGATAAAGATATGTATTGCTTAACAAAAGTTCACGTTGTACTCATAACCTTTCTTCACATTAACAAACCTCAACTATCATTCACTTTCCATCATACATAAAACTTGCTTGTCTTTATTGTCTTTTGATTCCATTTCTAAGTCTCCAGGTGAAACTTTATCTAATCTAGAGTAGCATCAAGCAATGATTCATGAGATGTATACCACTTAAAGTAGTGGTACCTGGGAGTTCATTCCTCTCCCAGCGGGCAAATAAATTGTTGGGTTTGGTGGTTGTACACACTTAAAACAAGACTTGATGGTAACATTGAACGCTATAAAGCTTGGTTGATTGTCAAAGGATACATGAAAATCTATAGCCCATGAAATTTATTTATTACTACCAGTTTCTCTCTTGTTGCCAAAATGAAATTTATTAAACTTTTCTTTTCCATTTCAACTATTCCCCATTGTACTCTGTTTCATCTTGACCTAACAAATGCATTTCTACATGGTAATGTTGATGAAGAAGTCTATATGGAGCAACTTTCTAGTTTTGTCACTCAGGGAGAGTTGTTTGATATGCAGGTTCATAGTCTATATGGCCTTAAGTAATTACCCGGTGCATGGTTTGGGCATTTTAAGAGTACCATCCATCAGTTTGAAATCACTCAAAGTGGGCATTTTAAGAGTATCATCATCCATCAGTTTGAAATCATTCAAAGTGATGCTGATCTTTCTCTGTTTTATCATCATTGTTCCCAAGGATGTGTCTATCTCATTGTATACATGGACGACATTGTTACCATTGGCAGCAATGACAAGGGTATTGTACAACTGAGTCAAATTTATTGTATTAACTATTTTTTCTAAATTAATAAAGCATTTTGTTGTCTCAGAAACATACAGTTTAAGCTCAACGTCTCTTTTTTTCCAATAGTGTAACAATTACTAATGAAAAAAATAGGGGCAACACCATGGTTAAAAGAAAAACCATAGAGACACAGACAAAAAAGGAATGAGCTGCAATATGACATCATAAAATTCCATAGCTGATGACCAACAGCAACTATGCATTGTAAAATTTAAAGATATATTTCAGTAATATGGGGTCAGTATGAACTATTCCTTAATTTTTTAATGAAATGAAATAATAACGACAAATAGGTATTTTGTTTCTCATTATCATTATTTTCAACCAAGAATAGAAAAACTACATGAAAAGGAAAAAATGTTTACTTGGGAAATCCCATCAGACTCGTGCTCTGTCATATAGAGTGGACCAGGAACACGGATTTTAATGATTTCAAACTTTCTACCATGAGCGTCTGTTTCCTTTGAAAGGATACAATGAGCTTCTTTAGATCTTTCATGCTGAGGATCAGTTTCATCTTCAATCCAAGACAGCAGAACCACACCAGGCCTCACAAAACAGCACATGTTATCAATGTGACCATTCGTGTCATCATCCCCTGCATAAAAGCAGTATATTAGAATTTGGGGGGATATGTAAAATCTACAAACCACTATGAACCTATGATATATACTCTAATATGTACTCTAATACTTCAAGATCATGTGGAGGGGCAGACATGTGCTCTTAAAATTGCAGCCTCAAATGGAGTTCAAGTGCAAAAAGAAAAAAAAAAGTCATTATTGAAGTTAGCAACAACACAAGGATCCCCAAAGACAGTTATAAGAACACCATAACAAAATAAAATATCTACCGGATTGTTGTTTCTTTCTATAGAAAATTAACTGGCAAGACTAGGGCAAAAATTCCAAATTTCTCATTAGTAGGGTCCAGATGTGTCCTCCCAATATTTTGTATTAGCTCTCACCCAAAAAAGGCAGAAAGAAATTTGTCAATTATACCTTAATTTTAGTTTCATTTTGTAATAAAGAAAAATACTTAGGTGATATAATCACAATAAACTAATTGAGTAATAGTGAAAGTCTGAGCCTTTTATGTAGCAGGGAAAGCTAGTCAAATGCACAGAATTTAATTTCCTGACACAAAGTGCATTCGGCAGAAGAGAATAGCTATATTTCATTTATCATACAAGTATCATTATATTGTTCTACAACCAATTATCTTGCTATCATTGATTCTAAGTAGAACCATATATTGATCCATTGTTCTATTAGTTTACGCAAGTCAAGGTTTTAGCATGTATTCAATCAAATTATTCTTGCTAAGAAACAAATCAGTAATTCTGCATCAAACCTTGTGAAACAACACATGATCACTGGTGCAGGGGAATTTTTTAACTACCTTACATTATGGAAATATTCTTAATCTACAATAGCAATATCAAGTTTGTATACCATATAATCCACGAGGCAACCATATAACCTTCCTGACTCCAAGATATGTCTTAAGTTCATACTCTATTTGGTCCTTATTCAAGTTAGGATTCCTGTTCTTGTTCAAGAGGCACTCTTCTGTTGTAAGACAGGTTCCTGAAGGAAGACAAACGCCGAGGTAAACCGAAAAAACTAGTACAGTTTTTAACAAATTCATATAGGCATCAAGGTAGAGCAGTAAATCTAAGTATATGATCTGATTGACAAATTGAAATGAAAGACATGAAATTAACAAAACCACATTCATGAATAGAGCAAAAATAAAATGCTGCCTTGCACAGCTGCATGTTATCCTCGTTATTGAATAAATTAGCAGTAAAAGTGCGCTTATTTAGAGATGAATATGTGCCAGATAACAGGCACATATTCTGGAAGAAACACCAAAGAAATACTGAAAAACATAATAGGAGTACACAACAAATATAAGTGATGATCAAGGGAAGGCTTAAAACATAAAGACCACTGGTTAGGATACATTATCGAAATAAATTTATTAAAACATAGCACAAGAACATTTAGCGTCAAATAAATTTTATCACCTTGTTTAACCATTTCACAAGATCTCCATTCACCACACCATATAGAATATTCTCCATCTAATTATTATTATTACAAGAATAATTGACTAAAAAGTAACGGCAACAGCAGGTTAGCCATTGAGGAAATTAATAAAAACAAGTACCTCTACTTCACCAAACAAGGCTACGTTATGGTTACAGATTTACTAGTTCGGACATCTACATGGAAAAAATGTACGTTCAACATGGCAAATAATCACTATATAACTCTTACTTTCTCCATCCACATGGATACTTCCACCTTCAAGCACCATCGATTGCCGAAATCTAGGAATCTTCTCAATTTCCAAAATCTAGCAAACAAGAAAACAAAATCGGTAAAGCAGTTCACATGGCCAAAAAAATAATAAATATATAAATAAGAAAAATGTGGAACATTCCAAACCTTCTTAGCCACAAGCAAATCAAGACTCCAATCAGTATAGCATCCACCTTCTGAACCTAAACAGTTCATAAAACACCATTAGTAAAGGAACCAACAATCACACACGCTCTTAGAATAGAAAGATCTGAATATCAATTGTCCTAGTGCTTACCCCCCCAACTATTAAATTGCCAGTCAATCCCTGCAATTCTGTCAACTGCACCACCAGACTCTGTTGTCGTGCTTCTTCTCACAACAAACTAACAAAGAAAACAAATCACACAACATGCTTATACATCCAAGCACACAAGGATGATTTACACAGTAAGAGAAACTCACAGTGGGTCCAGTATCACGAAACCAAGAATCATTCATACTCATCTCAACCACCCTGATATGTTTAGGTAACTGACTTCGTGCATTCACCCACTATTAAACAATTCAGGCAGCATCAAAGAAAACCGCAACAATAATGTCCATTAATAAAAATAACGTCTAACACCAATAACTTACCTGGCCAGAACTAACACAAACAGTAACAGACTCAAATTTTGAGATGGCAGTTGCCACCTTCGCAAACACATGTTGGGCCGGTCCAGCGTTCTCTCGCCAGTTA
The DNA here is from genome assembly GCF_000741045.1 of Vigna radiata var. radiata. Lineage (NCBI taxonomy): Eukaryota > Viridiplantae > Streptophyta > Magnoliopsida > Fabales > Fabaceae > Vigna > Vigna radiata. Next base: position 39,283,794 of record NC_028357.1, read on the forward strand.
TCAGGGCGTTCCTGTTACACTCATCGGGCTTGTAATAAAATAATGATAACAATAATAGTAATAACAGTAATAAAATAATAATAGTAATAACAGTAATAATAATAAAATAATAATAGAATTTAGATGCAGTACTCACTGGCCAACCCATCCAACACTGAGTGTGGGTTTCCCACTCTGCAGGCATCTCGAATCCATGATCAAATGGTGTTCCGTGGAGCTGCATCACAAAATTCTAGCTTCGGTTTGCTCTGTGATAATTCAGAGCAACAAAACACTTAGACGGTGAAGCAGAAATGTTCAAGCCTGTTTACTAGACCATTGGGCAGTGTTATCGCAAGACAAGCAACCCATCACTTTTTTCGGAAAGGCTTAGGTTATCAAACTAGCGAATAGACAGTTAACTTGGCCAAGTTTACGTTTCAACTCATGGCTTCCGAGTCTCGGAAACAAAATTGTTTTTCATGTGGACTCGGTAGACTCAGTTGCAAAATCGATAGAATTGTTTGAACTCGCTGAGTTTAGATACGTTTTTGCGAGTTCAGATGCGTTTTTGCGTGTTCGATGGACAAATTTTTTTAACCAGAAGGATGTCATATGTAGAACGGTGTCATATGTAGAGGACGGACTCACTAGATTGGGGCTTCCCGTGTTTAAGCCATTTCTTCTTCTCTTGCATCACCCTCTCTCATCTTCCTCTCACAATATATTAGCCTCCCGTCTTGCACTCGCCAAAAGAGCCTATGATACTTATTGGAACAACGGATCAACAAAACTGGCAAGGTAAGCTTCTTGGCACGCATTTGACATTGTTTACAAGTTGGGATCTTCAAACAAGATCACGGATGCTTTATCTAGAATTATCGAGGACAAAGAATTTGATGGAATTTCAAGACCGTTTTGACAAAATATCACCGAAATTGTATAGAGGCCCACAGCGACCCAGAGTTAGCAAAAGGCAGAACTCCTTTGCTACATGACTCCAACTTACATAAGCACTCACTACATCTTGAAAAGTATTAGGTTATAAGGGATACATATCATATCCCATTCTAGTTCAGTAAAAGTGCACCCCAAAGCCCTTCAAGGATTTCTATATTATAATCCTAAATGACAAAAATATAAAGCATTGATATTGAGTAGAAGAACAAGCAAAACATAACCTATTATATTACAACTAAATCACAGAACAAGCTCAATATCGGATCCTATCACATGCAAGCCTACTGACGAAATGGTGAAACGACGTCAAGGGTTGGAATAACTACTTACCTTAATGAAAACAAAGACGAAGCAAGATACAATCGAATTCAGAACGTCACCGCCCCAAACTTCTGTAGAGAGTACAATTGAAGATAAAGGCAGAGCAGCAGAGTATACAAGAAATGGTAGGAAGGGAGACTGGCACTCACTCAATTCTTATCCAGCCAGATTCACTATTGCTAGCCTCTCTCTTTAATTTTATAAAGATAAAAAAACTGAAAAAAAACTGGCATATAATTATTTACGTTTTTATTTTTCTTTAATAAAAGTCTTTAAAGAATAAGAAGTGTTTGCGGATTTTTTTCTTAAGAATAAACTTTTTCACATATTTATTATATTATATGTATTTTTTTTCTTAGATCTTTTATGCAGTTTAAACACTTCCTTTGTTTGAAAAAATATAAATTTCTGTTTAGAAAAAATATAAAAATAATAGTTAAAGTTATAGAAATATATAAGTTTTGTTTAAAAATAAGTTCTATTTAGAAAAAAATATATAAAAATAGAAAATTAAAAATATAAAAAAAATATAATTTTTTAATTAAATTTATTAAATTTTTAAAATGGAAAAATATTAAAATTTATTAAATATTTAGAAAATTACATAAAAAAAAGAAATTTAAAAATAATGCTCCTAGTATTGGTTTACATATAATAAGGTCAGGCAGTGCTTTATTGTAGTTGTTGGTCCAGTAAGATTTCTGCCATTCAAAAAGAAAGAATATTATCATCTAATATTATATATAGTGGATGTTGGATTAAAAAATAAATAAGTACAAGCGCATAAAAAGTGACCACAAGCGCTCCAGTCGGTAATATATATGCAAGTTCAGTATTCCACCAAGTGGACGAATTATTTAACACGAGAAGAAACACTCAGAAGCTTATACATTGAGTAATAAGCTTATACATTGAGTAATGTTACACGAGTCTTAAGTGAATACCACTAATACTAGTATACAGCAGTCACTCGCAGATGTAATTGTTTTCATAAACCCTTTTAGCTTCAGTTATATGTACGAGGTTTCCCTCACAATTAGGAAGAAAAACAGATATATACCTTACTATACCCTACTTTTGGGATGTCACACTCTTGAACAAAAACACACCAACAACACCAATGACCAGAGTCAGAACCATAGGGATGGCAACAGATTCAGGTTCTCGCATTCTACCTGTCTGATTTGGTCTTCCAAGGCGTGACCGTTCTCCAAAGTATTCATGCAAAAGATTGCTCAGAGTGTCAAGTTGATGCATGATTTGACGTTGTCCCCGTGCAATAACTAATACCTATTTTAAAACATAATAATTAAAATAAGAAACTCAATTGTCTTATTGCTCCTTGCAGAATTTCAAAGTAGAAAATTGTGCTAGATGTTGTTTCAAATGAAGAGAGATGGGAGGTACTGAATGAAAAAGATCACTTAATATCTAAACATAATATCCACCTAGTTTTGAGGATGATAAGTTCACAACTGTGTAATTTTTACTCCTAGTTTAATTATTTTTTATAAAATAAATTAATTTCTATTTTAATTAAATAATTTATGTTTAATATTTTATTATTATTTACAATTGTGAAAAGGTTGTAAAGTAAAAAGTGGGTGAAAGTCATTTTTTCCTATAAGGAACCATACATGTTGTTCAACAGAATATGGAAAATGGGTAAATGACATTATTAATCTTCATTAAATTATTAACAATTACTTTAAATAATATTTAATGACTTTTGGATTTTAAGACTATAAATTGTTGTATTTTTCATTTAAAAGTATCTAAATTTATTCCTAAACACGGGCAAGACCATCTCAACAAAACCTTATAATCTTTATTTTTTCCCATCCATTAAATGTCCTTCACATCATGTTCAATCTCAGGTGACACATAGTACGCATCTTTACACTCAATAGACACGTGCATATGATATGTGTAGCACATTGCACTGTCATGGCGTGTTCAGAAGGTATGAAATTGGGAAGAATGAAAAGAGAGAAGGAAAACAACCAAAATTTTCTTTCCTTTCACTGTTTTTTAGCATTTAAAAAAAAAGGAAGGAAAAGAATTGACCCATCTATATAGTCTATCCTTCTAATTAAAGAAAAAGAAACTTTTGTAATTAAAAGACTAATTTATTCTTATCTTTAGGTTCTTAACCTTTATTATTATGGCCATTTGTTTCATTTTATTATTTAACTTTTTCTTCCCTTCCGTCTTATTTCCTAGGAAAAAATCTACAAGATCTTGTCATTTTCTACTCTTTCTTTTTCCTTTCTCTTTCTTTGATAAACCAATCATGTCACGTGAATTAAAAAATCAGGAGACCAACCTCGTCCATCAGGGGAGACTCTTTCGCCAATTGAGAAGATGATGAAGAATTAGGCAGCAATGATCCAGTCAATGAACCATTGCCTAATCCAGTTACAAACAAGGAAGTAGGGCCTGAGCCATTACCGGCCTCAGCCTGTGAAGCCAAGTTTTGTTGACTGGCGGAAACTTTTTTGCTAGCAAACTTTGAATTCAATTCTTCAATACGGGAGGTGAATTCATCCATTCTTTCATTTAATGTGGAAATTTGATCAGAAAGTTGAGTGATGACCCCCTGGACAACTCAAAAGCAAATATCAGTAGATGAATCATTTAGATGGGTAGAAAATTCAACTTCTTAGGCAGAAAGGCAAACATTTATTACTTGTGACACCTATATGCCAAAACACTAGGTGAATATAATTTCCATAAAATTTTAATATACATATTTTCTGAAGTTTCTTGCCAATATGCACTGCAATTGTATATCATTATGTTTCAACATTTCTGTCTATGGACTCAACAAGTACTTTTCCATGTTCCACAAAATAAGACACAACAGGTGACACATTGATAAATGAAGAGGCCAAAATGATTGCAATTAAATGTTTTCTCAAGGAAAATATATATATTACATGGTTAGCAATCGATGCAGGTGATTCCAGAGTTCTTCCATCGAATCTTCTGTTATTTATAGCAAGTTTAGTCAGCTTAGGTAGAATCTTGTCCCTTTGAGTCGAATATGAGTGTGAAATACCACTACAGAAAACAAAACGAGAAGAACATGACAAAAACATTACTTTAACAAACTTTTAATCAGATTCAGAAATTCTTACTCCAAATATGAAAAACAAGTAGAAGCAATATCATCATTATTTTTAAGACAGGACAAATAGGTAATGAAAGTTAACAATTACCGATTAAGATACTTCATTCTTCTATCTGCAGAAGCCCTGGAAAGGGCTTCTTTGGGGCTTGAAACTACGTCATCATCTATGCTGAGTTTTGACTTAAGATCGTCTGGCAATGCCTGCAGTTTAATCAGATTAGACATTGAGTGTATAAACATTTAAACCACAAATAAAAGGTTAAATGATAGTTTATACCATCACATCGTTCACAAGCTTTTCTAGCTGAATTTGTTCAATATAAGTGCGAGAAACATAGGAACCATCCAACCCCAGTTTCTCTGCTACAAACTTGCAATAGTTCCTGTCTTTCCCTTGCACCTTGAAAACAGCATAAATAAAGTATTCAGTGAACGAAAACAAAAAGAAACAAATACAAACATGTAATAGGTGAGGGCATGTGTCTTGACCTCCATGCACCCCAGGCCTATCCAAAAACATTGAAGTTCTGAGGCTTGAATAAGTGCCCGAGGGCTGGAATATGTTACTGTGTTTGTGAGTGTGGTTAGTCAATTCATGAATTATCCAAAGAAGCAACATTTGCAGGCTGTGAATAGAATTCTTCAATACTTGTAGACAAGTCTAGGAAAGAGATTGTTATTCAAGAAGGATGGAAAATTAAATATGGAGATGTATATTGATGCAAACTATGTTGGGTTAGTTACTGATAGGAGATCCATCCCAAAATATTTCATGTTCTAGTATGGAAAGTGAATGATCTTAAAGTGAAAAGAGAAGAATCTATGGCTCTCTTTTGTGATAACTAATAGGATATTAGTATTGTTAACAATTTAGTCCAACATGATAGAATCAAACACGAGATCAAAGACAAACAGAATAATGATCTTGTCATTATTTCCTACATCCCATGAGAATTTCAGCTGATAGATTTGTTTGCAAAAGGAACTTTCCACAAAGCAGTTTCAAGATCTTACATGCAAGCTGTGAAATATAGACGTCCATTCATCAACTTGAGAAGGAGTATTGAATTACGAGGATATACTATTAGTTATTGTGACTATTGAGACATTGTAGGGATATGATGAATTATTTATTACTAATCATAGTATTTATTTGTAGGGCAGTAGAGTTTTACATAATGAATCCTCTTGTGCTGCTTTCATCAAGAATTTGAATAAGAATTTCTTCTATATTTTTAATCTCTTCCCTAACCTTTTTCAAGAGTAAGGAAATATCACAAGTTAAGACTACTTGTAACATAACAATCAACAAGCATAAAAGGTATGTAAGGAATGATAGAAACAATATGTCGTTATACCTGAACATATGTGCGATTCAGTTGTTCCAACCAATCAGTTTTAATGGTCACTTTATCATCACGAAAGATATGGCTGCTTCTTTTCAGGATAGATGCAATTGTGTATCCTAAGGCCATCAGTCCTCCAAGAAGGCGCACACTGACCTCAAAAGTAATTCGAGGAGATATTATGAATGGACTATCTGTCACCCATTCCTGAAACAAGAATTCATTACCATTATAGAGGTTTTTCAGTAATTTTGCTTCTAGGTGCAAAATTCTCAGCAAATCTCAAGCTCAAAAGGAAGGAGGATGTTAAGAAAATAATTCCGTACATTGAAAAAGGCATCAACCAAAGAACAGGTTTGAGACAAACAACGTACTGAAGTCAGTAAAAGAAGAAAAATAAGTGGGAGTACATGTTTCATTAATTTCAAGAACTCAATTTGCAAGGAATCTGTGGTAGAAAAGTTTAAGCTTTTGAAAATTTATCTATGGTTTTCTTTTTCTCTTTCAGGGGGTCATATTAAGTATCACATTGTACTGTAACTATACAGGGGGCTAAATAGGCTTCTTTTCATTATAATAGGTTTTTAAAAATATTGTAAGTAAACAATATTATTGGTGACACATTGGCATAAAATAAATGTCCAAAGTACACATTTGGTTAAAAATACTTACATAAATATTCAACAAGAATTTATTCATAAGCTTTCAATATGAAGTTTACTAAATTAAGCTCAAAGAACATATTTTGATCATCTTTTCCCTGAAGCTTATTGAAATAGTTTAAAAAAACCTAAAGGGACCATAAGCATCTCTTACAAGTTCAATTAAGTTTTGTATGCATTCTTACAACACCCTCAAAATTATGCCTTGTTTGCTAGACATTCTCTTAAAAATTGATATAAACTATAATACTAGACTAGTTTTCCATCACTTAACCTCAAACATGAGATTGTACTTTCCATCGCGGTTTCTCATTCTCAAATATGATTGACATGCTTCAGGGTCTTCCCCAGGCGGTAGAAGAAATATGTCATACGTTTCCTCTTTGGTTTCAGTATGCTGTGCAGCAATAATTTCCTTGATTTGATCAACTGTCACAGTTCTTGCTGACTAGAACAACCAACACAATGTATCATCAAGAATACACTTAAAAATATAGAGTACCTTACTATGATAGCATAGGACATCACCTTCAATATATATGTGGGATTTTGAAATCCAGAGAATGGATTAAACTTGTTTATGACTTTTATATGTGCTGTTTGGAGATCTGGCTCAATATAAGCTTTATACATAGGATATACCTACAAAGGGAAACAAAATAATCAGTCTTACATTGTGCAATGCAAGTTTTCAACACTCCTAAAAATTCTAACATGGGATCAGTGAAAACCGTTTCAGAGATTTGATGAATTATTTCTTCAGGCTCTTGACCAGCACGGTGAATGTCCCGTAAGACACGCTTAACAAGGTCAAAATGAACTCCACCAGTGACAGAAACACGAAGATCAAGTAAAGGTCTTAATTTTTCACTTAAGGCATAGATGCCTTCTATGATTACAATACGAGAGCTAGGGACTTCAACAGTCCTGTAAAGAAAATAGTAGAAAAGGAAAGAACAAAATAAGTATAAATGAAACAAGATCTTGGGTTGGAATAATATGATGCTAATTCTAGTACTCATGTATTTCCACATTTATACATTTTGTCCTGTACCTCTTTCGTGTCTGTGGATTTCCAAAGGTGGATGCATCAATAGGTGTGCATTTACACATGCTACGTGAATAAGAATGGAGAGTGAAGAATGACGTGCTTAAGGGTAATAGTAGAAGAAGAGAGGCCGGGGATGGAGAGGAAACTACACACAAATATATATATATATATATATATATATATATATATATATATATATATATTGTATGAATGTGGACTATTTATTGGGCGGGTGTTTGGCAGTCTTTCCGATAAGAACCAATCTTTTTTATGCAAGTGTTTTTGATAAATTATAATATGTTTAGTTTTAAGCGATCTCATTTATACTGAAAAATCACCATTTATAGAAAAAATATTTTTTTAGTATTTTGCTTGTTAACATCTTTTATTATACTGCATCTCTAACGAACAGCTTACATGCTAATATATAAATAGTTTTACATACACTTTTGATAGTTTTAAAATAAAAAGTGATTTTCTAAATATAGTTTTATATGAATGTATAATCTTAAAATCACTTTTCAATTTGAGTATCAAAACATGAAACTGATTTAATCACACTCAATAATTGAACAGTCGATTATTGACAAAGAATCTAAAAATAATTCAATTGCAAATAACCAGATGACAAGAATTTTCTAATGCTGCGCATAAAGCATTTCAAATCTAATAACTTGATCCATATAAAATATTGTATTCTCTTTTCCACGTTTCTCTAATCTGTGAGAATAAACCTAGATAGAACAACTAGAAAATAGGCAATTGCACATTATTAAAATGATAAAAATAAAAAGGTACACAACCTGTAACCTATGCGAGAACTAGACTTGAAATCATATACTGGAACTTGAACAGGCTTCCCTGCTTTAAGACCCTGTATATTTTCAAGCAAGGTATCATAATCCGTCAACCGAGGGTCTGTTTCAAATAACAATGACATTAGAATGTAGTGTTTCATAACATCCCTTCCTATTTCTTGAACATTGATTAATATGATTAACAAGTAAAACTATTATTTATAAATGAAAATAATAAATTAGATTAGATTTATAGGAAACTTGTCTATATTGCCAACAATAGATGGTAAGTGTGTGTTTATGTAAGAATGAGTAATTGAGTAATATATAGAGTAAATTACGTTGAGATCCCATGAAGTTTTTTCAAATTAAAGTTACACTATATTTTTTTTCATCATTACAATGACTTTCCTAAAAAGGGTGCATGTGTAATGCAATGAGGAGAGAGACATGTGTAATGTTTTTAAAACGTAAATGGGTACATGGGTAAAGTAAGAGGGGGAAATGTAAAGCCTTTTAAAACAATGAGAAGGTTTGTGTAGAATTAAAAAAATAATAATAATAATAATAAAAAAAAAAAAAAAACTGGAGTGTCAATGTAATTTGAGTAAAATTCAAGGTTTATTAGTGTAATTTACACTAATATTTACTATTAGGCCAGCAAAGGAAACTTGGAAATTATGACAATGTATTTGGAGTCTCCACGGCTGTCAACAAATTTCCAAATCAAAAAGATGTTTTGTCTAAGTCTGAGCTTGGAAATTGATCATGAATGATTTTTCACGTCAAAGTGAATGCTAGTAGCACTAGCTTTTGCGCTTTTGACATCATGAATGTGAATTTTAAGGTGTTGAATGAGTATCCAAGAAGACTGAAATTGAGGTCAAATAATTTTAGGATTATTAGTCAGGCAATATTATAGAGATAGCCATAGACAGTAGAGGTTATTTATCGGTGCTTTCAGCAACAATCCACTTCATTATTTGGTTCAACTTCAAAATTTGGTAAACATATAGCGTGTCTAACGATGTATTATTATTGGTTGCTGTTTCTGTGTTCATATAGCTAGTTTATTTCTAACTCAAATATACATTGAACATGTAATAAAACGGAGGCCGTGCAATCTACTGTGTGCAAAGAAAGTAGAAAGGGACTGTCACCACATCTCTTGAAAAATTTCATCAATTCTAACCCCGTTGCCCCCTAACCCACAAAAAAATCTTGACACATCTGTCACCGTCCATAGAGAACCGAATACTAAGCTGTATATTTGAAAATTGCTAAAAAATAGCTTGAGATTGACCTTGGCAAAATCAACAAAATGCGCATGAAACCATTTGTGGACTTGGACAACACAAAAAACAGAGATCATTGAACGTTGCTTTAAAAAAATACAATACATCTCATGAATATGAAAGTACAGGTTTAGAACATTATATTACCACATAATAGTCATACTACGGACATGAAGAGAAATAAACACGTATCACTCTGTTTTCTACTCTGAACCCTATTTTTTCCCTCTATTTCTTAAGTTAGTTTGTGTTCTTCTTAATTTCATACCAATTGTGCATCGGCAGAAGTAACTTTGCTAATAAAAGTTCTCGGTCATACTCACGAGTAGCAGGAAGTAACACTCTGGCAAAGAAAAAGAAAACTCTGCAAAATCCTAAGTGAAAAAAGAAATACAGATATACACAATCATCATAGACTACTTAAAATTAAATAATTGAAGAGAAGACTTACCATCAAAGTTTCCATCAATAATTCTACTAGAATCGTTATAATTGTCCATTGTTATGACAGCTATGCTTGGCATAAAATTGAGGATCTTCTCAGTGAAAACAGTTTTCCCTGCTCCAGATGGACCTGCAACTCCTACTAATATGATTCCATCGTTCTTTTGAGCCAGTAATTGGCACGCACGAATGAATATGAAAAATCCTTTCTCAAATGACAGGGAATCTTGGATAGGAACAATTTCGTAGCGATCAGAATCCTTTCTTTTAACAACTTGAACTTGATCTCGCAATAGACGTCGTCGAGGTGAGTCAGCACCAAAAACAGTATCTTGTGCCATTACCGAAACCAAAGTTGTTTAAGTCATATGCTGCAAAAAAATGAAATTGGCAATGAAAGTTGCACGGAAAAATACAAACCAAACAGGAACAAACAATGACTCAGAACTGCATAAATTACACATGGAATCAAAAGAAGAAATTTGACAATTCAAAACACATAACACAAACAAATTGTCATTCTCATACTACGTTTTTACCGTTACAAGGAAAAGGGGGGAGATATACATATTTCCACTAACACAGAACTACAAAATGCATGTGAAAAGAATACTGAATGAAGATCCTAAACTTTTGTCTTGGCCTAAACTTTTTTAGTCCCTAAGAAGGTTGAAAGAATCATAAAAAAATTGAACAATTTTTTTTCTTTTGTTATGGATTTAAAAACGGCTGAAAAAAAAAATACAGGAGTTGACTTCAAATATTCAACCAAAAATGCATTATATATATAGGACCATAAAATTGAAGTAAATTTGATGAAGCAAAACGGTGAACAAATTTAAGGACAAACACCTGTAAAAGAAACTACCGCTAGATAAAGTGAAACAGAGAGATCAAACCTCTTGAAAAGTGAAGGAATTCGGAAACTTTGTTACCATAGTGTTTTTTTACACCACTGTGGACTCAATTATCAGCTCCTTATCATCGGTACCATTATATAAAAGGGTGGTATCCATTTAGTAATTTCCACAATTTTATCATTTAATTAATAAATACTTAAATAAAAATTTCCTTTTTTTAATAACGAATACATAATCTTTTGAATATTATTTTTATTAAATTATATGTACACACACATAATATATATATATATATATATATATATATATATATATATATATGTATGTATATTAATTTATTTATTTTTTAACATTTTTAATTTATTATTTATAAATAATAAATTAAAAATGTTAACATTTTTTAAACATTTTTAATTTATTATTTATAAAAATAATAAATTATAAAATCATATATATATATAATCGAAATATAATTTTATTAAAAATCATATTTATATCACAGTTAAGGATAAAGGTAGATTAATTGTTTGATTAAAATAAAATGAAAAGTGAAGTTATATTTAATCACACAAATCTGAGTTTTTATCACCCAGAATATTAAAAATCAGGGTTTCAATATCCCAATTAATTTATCTGAATAGAAAAATAACCCAGTCAAAAATTAGGGTTTCAATTTCTTGTCCTGTCCTAAAACCTGTTTATTCACATCGGCGAAGGCTCTCCCGCGGGAAGGTCTTTCACACGTAGTTTCAGCTGCTTTATCTTACCTGCAGTTAGTTATTTCCGTCTTGCGCCTTTCTTTAGGTGGGGTCCTTTCCTTAGGTGGGGTCCTGCGCGGGGCTACCGCCTGGGTTTTACTTTTCTTGAAGGGAGTCGACGTGTCAGACCCATTAGACTTCTAAATCTGTTTCTTCTTTTTAGTCCTTTCTTCGCGATCTATCTCTCTCATTTTTTTAAGGATAATAATCCTAGTCAGGTTTTTATGAACAATCTATCCTATTATATTAATTAACCCATTACTACTAATCTCCTTCTTATAACAATTATCATATATCAGTCTCCATATCTATCAATATTATCTGCTATTACTAGCAATACTTATGACTTAATTAAACAGATGCACAGAACAATTTAAGAAATTAATTAACCATCTTAAACTTGACTATAGACTCAAGATTATAAAGATTCCCTAACTACTAGGTGTACGTACAGTTTTTTATTTAATATTGGTTAAATTTAAACACAATTAATATATTCACCAAAGACACAAACAATTAGTGGGCGTGGCCCAGGTGATGGGGAAGGCAGTTTCTTTTTTTCTTGCAAACAGCACAAGTGGTCTAAATTAAAACAGCTCAACACGTTCCTTTCAGAGGATTCTATACTCTTCCGAAACAGCAGCCCCGTTTACAATTTCTACAACGATCATGTTGCTCGAATCTCGTATGTTATTCTCCAACATCACACCAGAAGTTTACGTATCACTAATTCAACGCGTTTCACACAATTCAACTTAGAATAATATCTACTCCAACAAATTCAACACTCACGGTTGCAGTAATTATTTCCCTCGTCGTAATCTTTTTGGTTCAATTCTTCCACTAATTGTAATTTAATTTGAAAATCACAAACTACTAACAAGAAAGAGTAAGAAAGTAACTAAACTCACAGAATCAGAGAGGAGAAAATCAAACAAGTAAAACAATCCAATTAAAAACAATTACAACGAAAATAGAACAGGCCGTGTTATTACCAGCATAAACTCATCAAAACTAATGAGGCGTTAATGACTTCTTCCGTACCTTGAATATTCAGGAATTGAAATGTAACACGTTCCTCTTCACAGGCTTCGAACAGAGCTTTAGCAACTCGAAGATGAAAATATAGAGAGAGGGGAAAGTTTGAGATGTGGAGAGAAGGATGGTTTTGGGAGGAGAAAATAAGCAAAGAAACGAAGACAAAGAATTTTGACGCGGTACTCTTTCTTCCCTCGGACAGACGAGAGGAAGAAGAGACAAGAGATATTTTTTCCATTCAATCTGATCTAACGGCTTCAAAATTCGTCCACCCTTCTCAGCCTTACGATTTCACCACACATTTTACAGTTAACTTGATATATGGGCCTAGAGCCCAGTGACAAAAGGGCTCAAAGCCTTACCCTGCCCCGTAGGAGAAAATAACAAAAATAAATGGTTGTCTTTTTCGTGATTTCGTAATTTCAACTTCTACTTCATAAATTTTTGTATTATGAAATATATCATTTAAAATATTAATTTTTATATTTCAGATTATATATTCAGAAATACAAAAATAAAAAGATATATTTCAATTTATATAATTCGAAATACAAAAAAAAAATATTTTAAATTATACATTTTGAAATAAAAAAATTACATTTTTATTTTATATTTCATAATATAAAAAATAAAATAATATTATACATTATAGAATACAAATTTATATTTTAAACTATACCATTAAATATAATAATCATGAAAAATATATATAAATTTAAATTTAAAACATGTATGCTTTTAATAAAATATTGAGAACTGTATAGGTTAAAAAATAAAATGTTTATAAGTTATACAAAAATATAAACTATAAATGTTTTGGATAAAATAAAATTATGATCTGAAATACCATAAAAGAATTGAAAACATTAAAAGTCAAGTTTATTAAAAATGAAAATGAATATTGTTATTGAGTACAAATGTCGTTTTCATACATTAATGTTATTTTCCATAAGGTCCCCAACACCTACCAAACTATATAAAGGAAGGAGTTTGACTATGGTGATTACACGAAGTGAACTATGACAAAAAAAAACAAAAAACATAAAGAAACATTTATGCACTAACTTACTTCTTAAAATAACATAAACAAGTAATTATGCAATAAATTTAATGTTCGTCCTTGTAAAATAAACACATTTAACAAATTGTTCACCTGATTAGATAACCATTTTATTAAAGTTTTAAATAAAAACAATCAATAAATTGATCTCACGATCATTTTATTCAATTCTCATGCATTATCTCCGACATTTACGTTTTAAATGGGTTATTATTGATCTCACAATCATTTTATTCAATTTTTATGTATTTGAATGTCTCAAACACTCATGTTTTAAATGAATTATTATTGAAAATAAGAATGACAAAAATAATTGTATATATTAATATATGTCGATATAATCTATAATAAATAATTAATACAATGATATCAGTGAATATTTATTATTTATATAGTAATAGATATTTTCATATTTTCTTTTATAAACGAATCGAGTAAAATATCATTTGTATTTACAAGTATCTATAACTCACAACAAATTAAAATAAAAATGTAATTTATATTTTATTAAGTTAAATTTAATTAAAATTAAAATTAATTTATATATTAATGAGTTAAGTTTAATTAAAATTAAATTTTAATTTATATTTAAAATAATTTATATTATACATTATATTTTATTTTATAATTTTAGTTCAAAATTTTATAAAATATACTTTTTAAATATTTATAGGTATGTACATATTTTCGACAGAGTAACATATAAATTTTATAATTGCAATCAATTGTGGATAAATATGTCTCGTATTGTCATTCTTAATTAATAATATTAATCAATAATACATAATGATTGTGTTTGTCTTTTAATTGGGATATGATCCCACTGTCACAAACAAATAATTATTTAACATTGTTCATATTTTATTTCTTATGTGCTTTAAGGAATAAGCTCTATGACAAAAGGTAATAACTTAACTTATATTCACTTTAATGTTCTTTATAACAATCTTAATTTTATTATTCTATAACTTATACTTGAGTGTATAGTTTATAAGTGGACATACATTTAAATTTTAAGACGTTGCACTCATAAAGAAATAGATAGAAAACTAGTTACAAAGTTAGGAAATTTTATTCTTGACACAGAATACACAGTAAAGAATTTTGAAAACAAAAATACGAAACAAGGGATGTTAAAGATACGGTCTAATATCAAGTTAACAAATGATTGAAATAGTTGAGACTTAGCTTAAAAGTTTATCTGGGATAAAAAAAAATTCTATCACCAAATTTTGTTAAAAGTATAATTTTAAAGCTTCAAATGTGTTATAAATAGACAATATTATATGGATATACAACTAAGTATTTTAATTTGGGTTGTCATATAGATGACAACAAATTAGGTCGAACACAGACAGTGTTTGCCGGTAACTCGACCTACCGAATAAAATTCTATCCGCTACCTGTCAGATATTAATTTAGAAAATACTCATGAATATTTTAAAACTCACTAGTATCTGTGGATACCTACAAAAAATAAAAATAAAAAATATATTTTATGTATTTTAAAATAAAATTTAAATAAAATTATAAAAAATATATATACAATATAATATAAATTAAAATTTAATCTAATAAAATATTATTTTATTTTATTTTCAATTAAATTTAATTAGAAAATATATACTACCCGTACCCGACTCATTTAGAAATAGATATTAAAATACCCGATACTATTACTCGCGAATAATAAATATCCGCAAGTATAACTATCCCTATAGATTTTATCCGCGATTACTCGTGTCTATAGATTTTTTTTTTGTAGTTTTCAATGTAAATTTTAAAGCACTCTCTTGCAAGATAAAATTTACACACTTTAGAAAATAATTTTAATAATTTAGCAAAGGTTACAACAAATGACATCTCCAAGCATATAACAAAACCACATAAGAACATGCATCTTCTTGTAACAAAATCTATTTGAACTTATATTTCCTCAAACATCATGATACCAAGATCGGCTATTAGAGTTTAATAAAAAATACAACTAAACTTAATATAAAGAGACGGTTTATATGTGATATTTTACATTTTTTTTGTACATAATAGAGTAAGAGAAAAATAATCACACAACAAAATATTTTTTTTAAGTTTATTATTTATAATAAAATATATTTTATTTAAAATATTCTTATCATAAAAAAGTTGGGTGTGAAATGAACAAATTTGGAATTTTAAAGTGTATGGAGGTGACTAGAAGAAATAATAGAGGTGGAGGAAGAAACTCGGCCCTGTGTAATGGATTGAAAGAGAAGCAACGGCCCATTTAAATACCTAGGAAAAGGTTTTGGGATTCCGAACATTTCTTTCTCCGTCGTGGTTGCACTCACTCACTCCGAGACCAAAACGGCGCCATGCCTACCGTCAGCGTGGGGCGGGATCGCCTGTTTGCGGCTCTAGGAAGAACTTACAGTGAGCTTCCATTTCTCAATTGCTCTGTTAACGTATTTATCAAATTTCACTTCGACTCCACTGAATCGTCCATTTTGTTGTTGCCTTTCTTTATTCAGCGCAAGAGGAATTCGAGGACTTGTGCTTCCGTTTCGGGATCGAGCTCGATGATGTTGTAAGCATTTCACCGTCATTGTTATCATCTAAACATGGAGCTTCGACCACTGCATTTTTATATTAATAATAAATTTAAGTGTTATAAACATCACCTGATGACTTCAGTCTGATTATACCAGACGACGGAGAAGGCAATTGTAAGGAAAGAAAAGCATTTGGATGAAGAAGAAGCTGATGAGGACGAAGAAGTTATCTACAAGATCGAAGTTCCCGCCAATAGGTACACCGCTGTGACGTCTTTCATTTTTATATTTTATTTTTGCTGCATTTAGGATTCAAGAAAATGTTTTAATTCTGTTGAGAATTTTGTTTTCGATCCATTTTTTTTACTCTGTCGGTTCTTTGACTTGTATGGTTGTACGGAGTGTTTAGTGTGGGTAATTTAATAAATTTGTCGATTTTTCCTGATAATCTTTTTCTCTTACCCGGTATTCATACTCTATTGCATTGTGAAACCGGGTTTTTATACTTCAGTGGGAGATTGACAAGAAAATTCAAACATGTTGATTTTTCAATAGGAATTAATGCTAGCAGGATTATATGTTGTATAAGAAAAGTTACACAAGTCAGAATGAGTGCTGTGGTTCACTGTTTTCTCATTGCAATTCTCAAATTACTGAATTTTATAACATGTTTGCTGCTAAGCTCATAACTTTTTAAAGCATGGTATTACAGCTTGTCACCTCGTTATGTCAGATATATTTCCCTATCGCAAAATTTGTTATAATTTTGCTTTCTTGTTGCACATAGATATGATCTCCTGTGCCTTGAAGGGCTTGCTCAAGCCCTCCGTGTTTTCTGTGAGATTCAGGAGATCCCCAATTATAAACTATCTGACATTAGTAAGAATGAAATGCTGAAGATGCATGTGAAGCCGGAGGTAGTCTTCCAACGCTTGTTTTTTGTTAGAATGGTTCTTTGCGAAGTTGAAAATGACATGTTTCTTTTTTCTTGAATCATTGAAGACTTCTGTGGTTCGTCCATTTGTTGTATGTGCTGTATTAAGAGGTGTAACTTTTGATAAAGCGAGATACAACAGCTTTATCGATCTCCAGGACAAGCTTCACCAAAACATATGTCGGTAATGTGATTTGCTTACTTCTTTATTCATGTTGGGCTGAATACTACTCGTCTCTGAAGTCTAACTAGAACAGGTTTCAAATTTGAATGCGTCCAAGTAATGTGTTTCTTGTTGCCAAGTTTGTGATGAACTACTTCCATACATTTTAAGATATAAAAAAAGTCTGTTTTATCAGACGAGTTTAGTCAATGATATTGTAAATTTTATTTTGAATCTTTTACTTTGCTATTTTGATAGAAAAATAGGTAATTCCTTTGTGATAGTAGGTATTGGTTTAATTTTATTTACACTTTATGTACTTCTTTTTTCTCCACTAGTTTATCTTTATTGTGCTTTTGGTCATCTCATGTCACGAAATACCTAAATTTTATGGATGAATTTCAGTTAAATAATTGCATTCCTTTCTATATTTTACAGGCGAAGAACACTTGTTGCCATCGGAACCCATGATCTGGATAAATTGGAGGGTCCTTTCACCTATGAGGTTTCTTTCATTGAATTGTAGAACATGAAATTTATAATGATGTGAAATTTGGATAGATAGATGACATACAAACGTTAGGATTGAGATAGACATCTGGGTACTATGTTTAAAGAAGTAGGAGACCTACAGCTTAGTGCTAACTAGAAGAGGAAGTTTCTTCCTGGCCACCTTCATTGATTACATCACTGATATATTAGTATGCTCTGACTGAGAACTTATTGGTACCAAAGGAAGCACGGTGAATCTTGACGTTTTTTTCTGCTGTTTATTATCCAAATTGTCTCTGAATTTTTCTAAACCCAATTAACAAGAGAGACCTTAATAGCTGATGACCATTTTCTTGTGTAATTTAATTATATCGAATTATTGTACATCATGTGTAAAGGTAACTTTGCTAATATTTAATTTCCAGGCTTTGCCACCTTCAAGTATAACTTTTACGCCACTAAAGCAGGTGACATTTATTACGCTACAGATAACATCATATGATGGACTTCAAATTTTTTATGTCAACCGGCAAACTTATCTTTTGTCTTCTTTCCCCCTTTTCTCTTTGCACGATAGGAAAGGAGCTTCAGGGCTGATGAGTTGATGGAGTTCTACAAAGTAAGTTTTTTGTGTGATATTTTCCTTGTTGTATTTATAAACATTTATTAGGAACCCAGTAGAAGAAGGCTTAGAAGTTATTACATTTCTGAATACATGTTGGTTTGTTTGACAGTCAGATTTGAAACTAAAGAAATTCTTGCATATAATTGAGGATTCCCCTGTCTTCCCTGTATTATATGACAGTAAGAGGTATTGTGTTTTCATAGTATCCTTATATTTAGATTTTCAAAGATGTGAAATCTTGGCTCTCATCTGTGTTAGGCTACAAAAAAGTGCCATCCGAGATGCTATTTTCATTTATCCTGGCATTTAATATTGGTAAAATTACTTATTTTCTCCCTATACTTCAATGAACTTTACCTTTTTTGTTCCTATGCTTAAAAATTATTGAATTTAGTTGTTAAACATATCTTTTTTAATATTCTTTAGTCTCTATGTCTCTAACAATATTAGGGACTAAAAGGAATTAAAATGGTATTTTTCTTGTGAATAAAGTAGATTATTTTAGAGGGACCAATGGATAACGTTTGGACCACTATAGGGACTAAATCATTTATCTGTCATTTGCATTGCATTATGCTGTTAGAGTTTTGTAGAACTCTATGGGTAGTATACTCAGAGTATTATGGGTAGTTTTAAAAATATATATTTAATAAATATAATTAAAATAAAAAAATCATGTATACATATTATATTTCTGGTCCATATCACATTTTTCATGGGGATGGCAAACTAGTGAGGCGCCCACCATGTAAGCAGTTCAGAGAGTGTAGATGCATGTAGATTATCCCCAAATTGCTGTTTGTAGGGGTGGTAAGCAGTAACTATACTGTTTGTCCAACTGCCAGTGCTCACCCTCAAATCTGAGGATAAATTCGGCTAGAAGGTTAAGGGTAACTATAACGATTATGGCATCATAGGAAAAAAAAAGATGGACTTGACAGCTGTCTCAAAGTTATATTTTGATATCTTATTGGTTTGGATTCTAGTTTATAAAGATTAAACTGACAGGTTTTGAGCATAAAATATACATATATTGAATTCAATGCAAACACATACATGCACATTAACAATTATATGGATGCATAAACTGAAAACATGAAAACTTTCATGTTTTCTTCAATGAGATGCATTCCCAGTTTCCCACTAAACTTTAATCAGGTTAACTTGCTGGTATTCTTTTAATAATTTCTCCTTGTAAAATTTCTGCTGTTTGTGCATTTTCTGAACAACTAACTGCTGAGTCTTGATCAATTTGCTCCAATATTCTACTTACTTGCGGTTGTTGAATTAAACTATATTAATATGCTTGAGTATCTTGACAGAACTGTGTTATCTTTACCCCCAATTATTAATGGTGCTCACTCAGCCATCACTCTGGAGACAAAGAATGTGTTTATTGAATGTACTGCTACTGATCTGACAAAGGCAAAGATTGTTTTAAATACAATGGTAGGGTAGTGAGTTTGTTGTATGTTTTTCCATTGCATTTTGTAAGCAACGCAATTGTTTTAGATGATGATAGACTATTTCATATTTTCTCAGGTAACAGCCTTCTCAGAATATTGTGCGGACAAGTTTGTCATTGAACCAGTTGAAGTGATTTCTTCTGATGGCAAGTCAAACATATACCCTGATTTATCTGTCTACAATATGGAAGTTTCTCTATCTTACATTACTGGATTGATTGGGGTATCTTTGGAGGCAGAAGAGGTAATTATTTTGCTGCTTCATGTTTGAGAGACATGTTCCTGCACTTGCTATTAACATATTTACTATATGATGTAGAATAATTTCGGATGCTTCTAGTTGCTGATTGTGAATGTATAATTTTGTTGAGATGGTCCTTAATTATTTGAATTCTCGGTTCTAATAGAAGTGCTGTCAACATTGTCGTCAATTTGGGTTGGTGCTTGATCTTGGTGTGAAATTTGGTAAATGTGTGCTTTGAAACAGAAAACTAGTGATTAAATAATTTGTTAAAAATAAGGAATTATTAAAAGTTAAGCTTTCTGACAGATTTTGACATAAATTTCTTTTTATAGATAACTTTTTGTCCATATTTTATTTTTTAATGTTCAGAAGATAGCTTAATCTTTTTTCAGTTTCATTTGAGACATTCACATTAGAATATAAAAAACTCAAGCAAGACAAACTGTTGGCCTTGTTTTCTTCTCTTTTTAGTTTTAATTGTGATTGTAAATTTCCATATTAATATATCTCAAGGATTTATTTTTTGTACATGTTATGAAAACTTTTTTTACTTCTAGTTTGGGTTACTCATTTGTTTGTGTTAAATTTCCTTAACTTTTATCTTGTTAGTCTTTATGTTGCTGATCCTTGTCTCTGGTGCATGATCAGTGCTCTCGCATATTAGCAATATCAAGTGAAACAAATATCGTCGAACTTACTGGTTCATAATCTTCCCACCTTCCTTCAGGTCACTAAGTTCTTAAATCGGATGCAATTGCATGCCAAGCAGTCTACGTCTGCTAAAAAGCAGTGTAACTTTATAGTGTCTGTACCTCCTACAAGAAGTGATGTTCTTCACCCTTGTGATGTCATGGAGGTATGGATAATGACAGACTTTCTTATTCCTGAATGTATATTGGATCTAGTGTGTGGTGTGTATGTTTTACTGACAAGGCATGCCTTTTTTATTTTTGGTTTTTTCTATCTATAGGATGTCGCAATTGCTTATGGATTCAATAGTATTAAGGATAAAGCTGTAGCAGATAATAAGGGCTCAAAGAGGCTGGCTGGTTCCCTGACTCTACTTCCACTGAACGAGATAAGTGACCTTATCCGAAAAGAGGTATAAAACAAAATAAAAGAACATATTATTCTTGTGATTGGAGAAGGTTGATGTTTCATGAGTAAATTTCCATAAAATGTCTTGATCATCATTTTGTTATCTTTGATTAAGCTGATCCAATAGAATTAATTACCATAGCATAACATATTCATGAAGGTTACAGTTAATTATTTGAAGTCCCGAACTTCTGAATCTACTATTCCTAACTTCTTTTCAGGTTGCATTGATTGGGTTTACCGAGGTCTTGACATTTATACTCTGCTCTAAAAAGGAAAACTTTGCCATGCTTAACCGTAAAGACGATAAATCTAGAGCAGTTATCATTGGAAACCCCAGATCTTCGGACTTTGAGGTTTAAACACTTTATCTCTCTTTTCTGACACTGTTAAGCTTTATTACTCTATTTATTCAATGGCAATGAAAATATAGGATCTCTTAATATGGCCCCTCTTCACATTGTTTCTTTCTTTAGTTGTTTTGCATAGTTCTTGTTGGTGGTTTATGATTCTTTCCTGTCAGCAAACAGTTTTGAGTTCTTATAGCCTTTACTTATGTATTATGTTATTGATTCATTCTTTATTTTCATGATCTTGGTACTGTTATACATGCCTATTTTTGGTTAATTGCAAGAGGAACTTATACATAGATACACTAATCATGCTAATTATAGATAAATGAAATTAGAAAATAAGGGCATGCTACAGTATGCATACAAGAGGATAGCAATGCAGATGCATCCAGCTGGCCATCTAGAAATCAATTCACAAAGCCTACTCCTTATCTTTGATGATATTTTCTCATTACATCACTGTTTTATTTTCCTTTTTTTTTGTACCCTATATTGAGTTGGAAACATCGGAACTGTTATTCTCCTTTGTTTTTTGCTTTCATATACTGTAATTTTTAAATCTTACCTGTATTCAGGCTGTGCGAACTAGTCTTATGCCTGGCATTTTGAAAACTGTTGCTCACAACAAGGATCATCCAAAGCCTATAAAGGTATTATTTTCAGTTCTTCCTTTGGGTGTTTGATTTTTTTTATCATAAATCTTTACAACCATATTTTCCGTTTTTGATTTAGTTATATATTTCAATCTTACATTTTATTCTGTATTGTAAATTATTGTCCAGATCATTATGTTATTTTAACATTGAGCATGTGCTGTTAATGTGAATGTATTTAGAGAAATTAATCTTTTGTATTTGTGATATCAGTTTTAAAGAAAACAACAATAAATGACATACATAATCGGAAAACGGTAAAGAAAGTGTTAACCCGGCTTGTAATGTAAATAAAAGCTGCAAATAAAAGGAAAAGTAAACGTAAAAAGCGCACTTGGAAGTTGGAACAAAGACGATTTTGCGGTGTCTGGGCACATCTTCAGTGGCTTATAAACCCTTCATATGGACTGCTGCAGAAAGTGTGTAAGCAGCAGCCACTTAAACTGTCTCATCCCTTGA
The DNA here is from genome assembly GCF_000741045.1 of Vigna radiata var. radiata. Lineage (NCBI taxonomy): Eukaryota > Viridiplantae > Streptophyta > Magnoliopsida > Fabales > Fabaceae > Vigna > Vigna radiata. The sequence goes on from NC_028357.1 coordinate 39,306,516, forward strand.
ATTTGAGTCTTTTCCCACTCGGTCTGTCTTCCTTTGTCATTATTGAATAATAGGGCCTTTATTAAGTCATTTGACTTTGATTTCATCCTCCAAAAACTGTAAAATTGTTTTTTGTACTGTACCCTGCCATGATGTTATAACACGCATCCAATTACCTTTTGTTTAAAACTTCCTTTTAGGCGCCAGAGACAATTGTTGATTTAATAATTAATTAGCTTGTGCAACTTTTAGTGATTTTCATTCAAAAATATTTCAAGGCATGGTAGTGTCTTTTGAAGATTCAAACTTTCAAAATTATTGTTTACTCTTCCTTTAATGTATACATTTCTATTTTTGTTTTTCTTTTGTGTTGCAAGTTTGTAAGAATACGTATCTATCTTAAATGTGTTTCAGATTTTTGAAGTGGGTGATGTAGCACTTCTGGATGATACTAGAGATGTTGGTGCAAAAAATCTTCGCCAACTTGGTGCTCTGTACTGTGGTGCTAATGCCGGATTTGAGGTATATGACGCTTCATTTGGTTGTTTGGTCTTTCAATACAAGTTATTAAATGTTTTGTATTTTACCCCAATTATTACTTGATTGACTAGAACTCCGGTACTGCTTAGAATTTAAAGTAGCTATATTTTCAACAAAAAATCATGTCTAAAATAAATTACTGCTTTTCACTTACAATCTATTATTCCCAGACACGGTAAAAATAAATGGGATGACTGTATTTCAATATATATATATATATATATATATATATATATATATATATATATATATATATATATCCAATTATATGCAGATAATTCACGGATTGGTCGACAGAGTAATGGAAAAGAACGGTGTTCCCTTTGTTTCACCTGGTGATAAGTCGGGTTATTATATTGAGCGGTCAGATGTAAGTGAATAACATTGCATAGGAGTTGCTTTTTTTTGTGTGTCCTATTTTTGCGATATTTATTGTGCTTAAGATAATTTATGTATGACTCATTTTCCCATTGAAGGAACCCGAGTTTCTTGCCGGTCGACAAGCTAGAATCATTTACAAGGGAAAGCATGCTGGCACTTTTGGCATTGTTCATCCCGAGGTACTTGTAATCGCTAAAATTATGTATCGTCTTTTGTAGTTGTATGTCCAATTGTTAGTATATAATCTGCAATTCCTTTTTTTTATAAATTTTGGTAATATATTTTTTAGGTAGTGAAGGTATATATAATATGGGTATTTTGGGATGCGCGAATGGAAATTAAGTACTGCATAATTTTTTTGTCGATTGATTGTTTCTACTGGCAATAAATTTATCTGTTGACCTGATCATGTTTTCTACCTATGTTTTTCCATACAGTGATATTATTCTTTCAGAAGGAAATATTTTGGAGTCATATATAGTACAACTATTAATTGTGTTTTTTATATATACTTTCAGGTACTCAACAACTTCGACATTCCTGATCCATGCTCCTTTGTTGAACTTAACATAGAAAGCTTCTTGTGATCATTTGTATCAATTAGTAAGTGTCATCCTTGTTGGTTTTTATTTTTTTCATACTGTTGCGCATGTCACTGCTACATTGCCCTCCTTAGGTAAATTCTGGCTTGGTTTTTATGCAGGTACGCTTTGACCCAATCACTCTTTGAAAAATATATAGATATTTATCAAAGTGGGAATCGCGATGCAAACGCCTTCTTCCCCATACATTTCTGGAATTAGAACTACGTTTGCTGGGAAGCGGAATGTAACTTAGGGTGTTTTGTTCATTATATAGATGTATTATTTTTTGTCCGAGTTTCGTCGTTGTTACATGTTTAGAATATCTGAAGTTACGGATTTGTTAATAGGTATAATCTCTACCATAATTAGTTATTTTCAAACACGGTTAATTTTGGTTTTAAATCGAGACTGCAAGGATATTGATTCCTTCGAAAATTGTCAATACAAAAGGTTTCTGCTGCTTGGGCTGCGGCAGTTTTTCTTGCCTTTTAGATTAGGGTGTTTCTTTCTGAGCTCTATTTTTTTTCTTGCAAATCTATAATTCTCGAACTTTTGTTTTAGTATTTTTTGGATTGGATGCTTGAAGACATTTTTGAATACGAAAAATATTTTTCAGAATATTCAATTCAAAAAGTATAAAAAAACATTTTATATTGAATATTCCACTAAATTTGGTGATTTCTTTTGGAGCATCTAATCTCAAATATAAAAATGTTTTTCAAACTGAATACTTTAGAATGTAATTATAGATTTGAAAATACATTTTAAATATTCATTAAAATATATTAAAAATTATATTTGAAATGGAGTGTTTGAAAGATATTTTTATATCTTCAAAATATTCATTTGGATTTAATGTTTTGGAAAATATTTTTGAATCTGAAAAATATTGTTTTCGGAATGGTGAATAATAATAATAATAATGTAATAGTAATACTAATCATAATGATAATAATTATCCTAATAAAAATTCAAAATCACATTTCATTGCTCCAAAATTTTGGCTGGTGTAAGGTTTTTGAATCCAATTCATTCCAAAATTCATTTTCACATTTTTACACCTTGTAAATCTAAATATAATTTATCATTTTTTTTATAAAAATCTGTCATTACCACTTTAAACAATGTAAAATAATATATGAAAATGTTTTAACTAAGAATTATTATTTCAGGAAAAAAATGTTTTAACGAAGAATTAGTATTTCTCAGTTTTTTTCTTTTAGAAATTTGAATAAAAATCATTCTCTAAATCTTACTTCATTCTCCAATTCCATAATTCGGTCAAGAAAATTAAAATGGTTTTCTGTTTTTTTAAATTACTCCGATATATTTATTAATTCAAATGCGACATTTAATTACATTAAAAAAATAACTCCTCAACAGACAAAAATTAATAAATCAAAAACAAATTCACACCTTTATTCAAAATAAAAATATTACAAAGAAGTATTTATAGATTGTAAAACAAAATGTTACAAATACTCAATTACAAAAAATTAATAATTTGCATGGTTGGATGATAACTAAAACTAAATAGAATGAAATAAAATATTATAAAAAAAGTCTAACTCGAAATCTAACCTACAATTTTCACATGAGTTCTTAATATTATCCTCGTCATCTTCATCATCCATTATTTTCCAAACATAACACTTCTTCGTATTCCAACCATTGCATTGTCTCTCAGAACACAAACGAGTTGGATTGCGCACCAGTGTTCCAAAAGGTTTTCTCCATATGTTACCCAACAAAGATACTACCTTATTTCTACACTTTACAAGACACTTGACATTTATCAAAAATTGCATATACTCAATCCCTTCTTTTCTTAAATCACTGTCATATGAACATAATAAGATCAAACCGTATACATATTTTGCTTCAAGATAACCATTTTTGGCAGCCATTTTCAAGTCATTAATGCCTTTTTCAATATTTCCCTTGTATCTAATTATTTCTCTTAATCCTTCTCTGAACGAAGCTTCAATATTTCCACCTTCCTTACAACTTTGCATAAAAATATCAAATGCCCTTGCTTTGTCTTTACATGACCATGAAATCAATGAAAACTTTTCTAAAGAAATTTGTTGCCACATATAATTGTCTTTTGTGGCATGCAAAAAATCTCTACAACATACTTTCATGTTGTAATGATCAAGGCAAGATTCAGAACTTACCTTTGCAATCACATGAAGCAATAAGTCTGTGGGAAGTAATTTGATTGGAAAAAATGTAGATTTGTCATGTTCAGTGCATTGTCTTTTGTTATCTCTCTGAACTGATTCTTCCATTCCAATTGAATGAGCATACTCGTGACTTTCATGGCATTGTCTCTTGTTGGATTGTGTCTTCTTCATCAATTTTGAAGTTGTCACGTTTACTTGATGTTGAGATTCAAAATAAAAAATTGTATGATAGTGAATAATGAAATATGACTAATTGTGAGTTATATATATAAAAGATTTAGAAGATTTGTACGAAATATTTTGTATATCAATCAAATATAATAAATATATATTAAATATCTTTAAATGATTATAGTTTTATTTTATCTTATCTAATATAATAATTATAAGTGTGATAGTTAAAAAAAGATAAATTCTTTTTAAAAATAATAAAAGATATGAATATTACTTTGACAAACATAAAAAAAATATTATTTGATTTAAAAGTAAATTAATGGTTTATTTTAAAACGAGTAAAGATGTGAAAAGATATAAATTCTATATGGATATCATTAGCCAAAATAATAGATATCGATATCTATTTAATCTTATTTACCATATTAATCTGATTTATAATATTTATCTTATTAGTTCTAAAAATAATAAATAGATAATGTAATATATTTTAACTCCATTTACCACGTTGATCTATATCAATGTCATGTTTTTAAGTGTGAATATAATAAATAAATATTTTTTGTGTACTTTTTTTCTTTACCAATTGATATTCTATTACATTTATTTTATTGATGATAAATTAATATATTATTTTATGTTATTGTGTTTCACTGTCTATATTATCTTATTTGTCGATTTAATTTTATAAATATCATGTTTTGATTCAAACAAACAATAAATAAATATTTCTAACTATTTTTTCATTATGTACTGTTTAATTTTAATTATTTATTTACTCTGAGTATGATAAATGGATAATTTATCTTTTTGGTCAATTTAATATTTTTACAAAATTTCTTTAATTGAATTTGTATATTAATGGATTTTGCAATTTATTTTACCTGTATGCCCATTAAATCTTTCGTCAGATAAATAATTTTTGTGATTTTTATTTATCACGGATTTAGTATTTTATTAATATATTTTTTATTGAATCTGAATACATTAAATAAATATTTGTCCTATTATTCAATTTAATCTCATTAATTGCGAGGATGATTAATATTTCTAACCATATATTTTATCAAATTTATCAGTTTAATCTATTATCAATATTATCTCAACGATATTTGAAAGTGAGAAACGAGTGTTTCTATTAATTTTATAATATTTATAATTTAATATGTTATCATTGTTGATTATGATAATTTTATTACTATTAGATGGTATATTTTTTTATTCTATCTTATTTTAAGAGGTTATCTTAAATATTTATTTAAATTTTAATTATATATTATATTATTTTTGTATGTGACATGTAATGAAATATATATATATATATGGGTTTGTTAATACGCGTACGCCTGTTTTTCAGTTGCTACGTTTTAATAATGTGTACCGGATTATAGTAGACAAAAATACCCTCGTTTATCATGGATTCTAAGTTTTAAGGTTAAGGATATTTAAATAATTTTCATTCTCAAAACTAAAAAAAAAAAAAGAAACCCCCAAACCCTTACTCACCTCCCTCATTCCTCTCAACCCTTTCTCTTTCATCTCTCTCACTCCAACATTTTTGTCATCCTTATTACCCCAATTGAAAAAAAAAAAAAAAACCAGAAACTCGTGCCTAACCCTAATCCACCTTTCTCACTTATCCAATTTGTTTCTCTCTCGTCTTCATACTCTCCCTCAGCCACACACAACAACCCGTGACATCGTAATTTGTTGCTCTTGCTATGTTAGTTCATTTGGAGGATGTGTTATATATTTTCCCTTCTTATTATTATTAAATTTCATTTTTAAATTAAATCATGTAAATAAAACCTTCATAAATCAATTAAATTTTCATACATTATTTACACATCTCCACCACATTTCATTGTATTTTTAAAGAACCAGATATTTCCCTCTATTGTCCTTTTCCCTTTACACAAAGTGTTTCTTTTTCCTTTCTCTATTGGTATGGGATACATGATGTAAGATTACAACCTAGAATTGAAA
>NC_028357.1:39319195-39320818 GCF_000741045.1 Vigna radiata var. radiata
CTGACTATCAAGAACAAGTATCCACTGCCAAGAATAGACGACCTATTGGATCAGCTTCATGGAGCAACAGTCTTCTCCAAGATAGACTTGAGGTCTGGATATCACCAAATTTTGGTTAAGGAAGGTGANATCCAAAAGACTGCCTTTAGGTCAAGGTACGGTCATTATGAGTATGTGGTAATGCCGTTCGGNGTTACCAACGCTCCTGCTATCTTTATGGATTATATGAACCGTATCTTCAGACCTTTCTTGGACAAGTTCGTGGTGGTGTTTATTGATGATATCCTCATCTACTCCAAGAGCCGAGAAGAGCATGAAGATCATTTGAGGAAAATCCTTGGTGTACTTAAGGAGAAGCAGCTGTACGCTAAGTTGTCCAAGTGTGAATTCTGGATGGAACAAGTACAGTTTCTTGGGCATGTTATTTCAGCCGGCGGGATTGCTGTGGATCCAGGAAAAGTACAGGCAGTGTTGGAATGGGAGACACCCCGTTCGGTTGTTGATGTGAGAAGTTTCGTTGGATTGGCCGGCTACTATAGAAGGTTTATTGAAGGATTCTCTAAGATAGTAGCGCCGTTGACTCAGTTGACCAGAAAGGATCAACCGTTCGTCTGGACCGATCGGTGTGAGTCTAGCTTCCAGGAGTTGAAGCAGCGACTGACGAATGCTCCGGTTTTGGTAATTCCTGACGTCAACCAACCCTTTGTGGTATTTTGTGATGCTTCATATCAAGGTTTGGGTAGCGTATTGATGCAAGAAGGGAAAGTGGTGGCCTATGCCTCTCGGCAATTAAAGATTCATGAGAGGAACTACCCAACACATGATCTGGAGTTGGCGGCGGTGGTATTTGCCCTTAAGATATGGAGACACTATCTTTATGGCGTCCGNTTTCAAGTGTTCAGTGACCACAAGAGCCTCAAATACCTTTTCGATCAGAAGGAGTTAAACATGAGGCAAAGGAGATGGATGGAGTTCTTAAAAGACTATGATTTTGAACTACAATACCATCCTGGCAAGGCAAACGTTGTGGCTGATGCTTTGAGCAGGAAGACCGTTCATATGGCAAACATGATGGTCCGAGAGATGAAGTTGGTGGAGAGCTTTAGAGACTTAAGGCTCCATTGTGAGTTAAAGCCGAACGGTATTCATTGTTGTTATATGAAGCTGTCAAGTGATATCTTCGACCGGATTAAGGAGAGGCAAGCCTTTGATGAAGAACTGCAGAAGATCAGTAAACCNAACGGTGTACCACCACACAAGGANTTCAGTTCTGGAACGGATGGTCTTCTGAGATATAGAGGAAGGACTTGTGTTCCCAACGACNAAGACTTAAGAAGGTTGGTGTTAGAAGAAGCTCATCAAAGTCGTCTTAGTATACACCCCGGTATGACTAAGATGTACAAGGACCTTCGAATGTCTTTCTGGTGGCCAGGAATGAAACACGATGTAGCTCGATTTGTGGAATCCTGTNTAACCTGTCAAAGGGCTAAGATAGAGTACCAGAAACCAAGCGGTCTTTTACAGCCACTAGAAGTACCAGAATGGAAGTGGGACAGCATAGCCATGGATTTCGTGACCCACTTGCCCCGTACGGTCAGGAACCATGATGCTATTTGGGTAATA
>NC_028357.1:39321203-39323514 GCF_000741045.1 Vigna radiata var. radiata
GAGTTCACTTACAACAACAGCTTCCACTCAAGCATTGGGATGGCACCTTATGAAGCTCTTTATGGAAGAAAATGCCGAACACCCCTTTGCTGGTTCCAAGAAGGAGAAGCAGTGTTAACCGGACCTGAGATCATCCAACAAACAACTGAGAAGGTGAAGTTGATTCAAGAAAGACTGAAAGCGTCCCAGAGCCGACAAAAGTCTTATACCGACAGAAGAAGGAAGCCGTTGGAATTCGCTGCAGGAGACCATGTATTCCTCAAGCTAAACCGTACGACTGGAGTTGGAAGAGTCATCCGGCCAAAGAAACTTTCTCCTAGATTCCTTGGCCCATACCAAATCTTAAGGCGTATTGGACCAGTCGCTTACGAGTTAGCCTTGCCTCCTCAATTGTCCAACCTTCATCCTGTTTTCCATGTTTCTCAACTCCGGAAGTACATTGCGAACCCTTCTCATGTGCTTGAAGCTGACAACATTCAACTTAAGGAAGACTGTTCGGTCGAGATGCAACCAGTGCGAGTTGAAGGACTAATGGTCAAACGTCCGCCCGGCAAAGCTACAACTCTCGTCAAGGTCATCTGGGATGACCGAACGGGTGATGCAACTTGGGAGCGAGAAGATGTTATGAAGGAGTCCTACCCGCATCTCTTCTCTTGTAAGTCTTAATTTTCGAGGTCGAAAATTTTTACTTGTTGGGGGGAATGTCACACCCCATTTAATACCCTCCTTGGTGGGGTACAGATGTCGCCGTCCGGTTCTCCCTTGGTAAGTGGGAGACAAACTCTGCCAACCTTTTAATTCCCTTCCCCTCGTGATCCGTGCAGTAGCAGCATAGCAGAGAACCCTGGAAGTGGAAGTCAGGTGTCACGCTGGAGTTGGCCAAACCGTTCGCACTGGAGGCGATATATAAGGTAAGAGTGAAGAACTGACGCCACTTTTGCATGCAGACTCCATCTTCTTCCTCAAACTCAACTTTCTGAAAATCTCAAACTCTCCTCCTTCTCTCTAAACCTCCCAACCTTCTCTCTAAAATCCTGACCTCTTTACTGTTCCGATCACCATTCAGATAACATCTGAAGACTCCTGGTGCTCGTCCCTTTCATTTAAACCGTTCGGTTTCAGTTTGCATTCGGTAAGTGCCTTGATCCTTGAAACTTCCTTGTTTTCTTGCATGCATACACTCTTAAGGCTTACATGTGACTATCAAACCATTCCTCTGAACCTACTTTTGTGTTTCACTTAGACTTTGGAGCCTTAGAAAAGGTAGTTGCTGCCCATCAACCTTAGACGTACTAGCTGGATATAAAGGTAAGGGAAGCTTATAAAATTTAATTTATGATTTTCTGTATGGTTGAANGTATATCTGATTCAATGCATGTTGATATCTATAGTATGTTGTTTGATTTCTTATGATTTGAATATGGTATGTGTTGTATGAGTTGTATGACAAGTATGAAATATGAATTCTGTAGTGATAAGAGTATGTATGAAACTTAGAGAAAATGTGAAGCTGAGATCGAAGGTCATTAGGACCGTTCGGTTTTCCCTGCTACGTTCGGTCTATTATGGTTGATCTGCCTAGTATAGTTACTCAAACTAAATTGGTTTCCTTTAAGTGTTTCTTTGATAGCTATTTAAGAATGTTGGTCACAAACCAAGCGTTCGGCCTTACAAGTGTTCGGCCTTAGGCTGACACTTAACATTTGAAACTTACAATATGATATTCTTCCTTTTGAAACCGTCCGATCACTTAATGACTGAATGGCCTAGTGAGACTCTATGTATTGAAACGTCCGGTTTAAATTGACTAATGNTCTTTCACTCTTTTAAAGAATTTCTTCTTTACTGATCCGTCCGGCCTGATAAGTGTTTGGTCATAGACCAACCTTTGACCAGTTTAACTCCTACTTTATGATATTATCGTCAAACCGTTCGGATGACTATCATTCATAGTAAATCCTTAAGCTTCGACCTCATTCTTTATCTAATCACTCTACCTACCATTGATATACTTCTGTTATTCAGTCGTACCTTGATATGACCGTCCGGTCAGTTACTTGAATTCTTGATACTCAATTTTCCTTTTCTATTAAACCGCTCGGACACTATTGGTTATGGTTCGGTATTGGATATCTGGTATCTTTCTCAATGTCCTAACAGTTTGGAAGTAATAACGAACATTGGTTGAATTTGATTAAGTAAGAGAATTCCACTGGCGGAATAACTCATGAATTGGTATTGATTGGTAAAGTATGAATGTGGGAATGACTCAGGTGTTGTCCTTGATCCTGATATTCCGTGAGGACGCTTT
>NC_028357.1:39323929-39386250 GCF_000741045.1 Vigna radiata var. radiata
CGGTCCTTAGTGTAGCCACTTCTCTTTGTTTTATATTTTGTAGATGCTATGTATAGGGGACTTTTGATGATTGACCTTTCGGTCAATGAACTTGGTCTAAGACCGTTCGGTCTAACTTGTAAATATTTTACTTAATCAAACTATTGTACAGTTTAAATTTTAATGTTATTCTCCTATCTTTTTCACCTATCGGTTTATTCCCTACTGTTCTCCTTTATTGTTCATGTTAACTCCTGAAAATGAATTATAGCTTTGGTTATATTTTTGGGATGTTACAAAATCAACATATATTTTTTATTTTATATATCTTTATTTATCATATGAAAATAAAATAATTATATATATAATTTATTCTACAAAACAAATCATTCTACAAATTTATAACTTAATTATACTAAGTCAAAGTGGATGGTTTATTTTTTTCATCTCCGTAAGTTATTTTATTATCACGTTATAGTTTTTTTTTCTTTCTTTTTTCGTTCTCTGTTTTAATTTTATGAATGGATATATTCATTTTTAAATTTTAACAGTGACCTAAAAATATTGTCAAATATAAAATAAATAAAAATGAGTATATGTTCTTATAAATACTAATTTAATTATATTAACATTGTTAGATTGACTAAAATAAATAAATAAATATTTCCATGCATTTTTATATTAATTACTAATTTTAATATTTTTTAGTAATACTATCTTTTTTACAGCGATCATGATAACCAGAGATTTTATCTATGGAAACATGATAATAGATCCTGCTATCTATTTAATTTTATTGACCAGGATAATCTTTTAATAATATTATATTATTTATGGAAATATTAAATTGATCATGTTATTTAATTTAACTTATTTATCAATTTCATCTTTACAATATTATTTTATAGATTTTTTTAATATGATAAATAACTTTTTCATAATATTTTTCCCTGCACTAAATTAATATTTCATTGTATTTATTTTATTTATTCTAATATGATTAAGAGATATTTTATTTTATTGACTCTTTATTCTCGCAAATAATAAAGGAATATTTTTAGGTATTTTTATAAATAAATATTTATTTTATTTACTATGAGTATGATACATAAACATTTTATCTTTTTGGACGCAATCTAATATTCTTACCAATTTGTTTTATTGGTCAATTTAATATTTTTACCAATTTGTTTTTTTAATCAAAATAGGCTTAATTTTACTCCAATTTGATTGGAAAACTATATATGATATACAATTTTTAATTAGTGCAATTAAATATTTTTAGTTTTTAAAAATAATCTAATATTTTCTTATAAATTGTGTTAAGATTCATAATATTTTATATTTGTTTTATTATTTTTCCACGTACGGTGTAATATTTTATTTTTAATAGTTTTAACACTACTATGAAAACATCAATATTAAATAAGTAAAAAGAGATAATTTAAAATAAAACATATAAAATATATTATCTTTACATACAATAACAATCTAATATTAAGAATTTCTAACTTTATCAATATACTAGCACAATTCAATTTATCCTATGTTCTCTTTCAAAATTCATCAAACTTATAATTATTTTGATGATTATGTTGAGTCCAAACCATTACTTCTTTAACAACTTCTCTACCTACTTCCTTTACTTTACACACTCAGCAAAAACTATCTGATTAGGAACTATTGATATTGGTTCTACTTCAAACACCAAAACAATATTGAACGTCTCTTAGGTGGTAATTCTACCACAACTACAATCACATGCTTTTATTTTTCACCTGTCTTAGTCTGATTCACATAACACTTGTCCCATCTTTTAGCTTAATCCATATTCGATGCACAACTACTAGTTCACCCACTTCAAACAAGGAACATCATTGGAAGACCGAAATCCACTAGAATGAAATTGGAGAACTACCAATCCACTCTTGATATAGACTTTGATTCGAAATCCTTTGATCACCACAAGACATGTCACACATTCAAGAAATCTTCACTTTATCACAACTATAGCAAAACCATCCACTGAACTCAAAACCCTCTTCAAGAATCAACCTCTTCAAAAATCACAACTATAGCATTATCTTATCTGGCATACAAACTCTGCCTCTGAACCTCAGCACACCATTTGATCTTTATCAATCAACCTCACTATACTCTATAGTTTATGATCCAATAACTGTTTCTCTTTGATCAAACTTAGAAAATCACTGGATATAGTCACGCTACTACATTTAATGAAATAAGCTCAAAACTTCTCGTGTAGCTTCAAGTCTCTTAACTTCTCAACCCATTCAAGCTCTCTTGATCATTTGTGATAACCACTTCAACAACTACTATCGTAGATACCCTTTTAGCTTTTTTCAAGATTTTTCTTCTCCTTTATTCATTCATTCTTCTCCAAACTCACTAGCATAGCCTTTTCTTACAAAACTGATTTTCTACTGTGCTTCTTCCTTCAACGCTTGAATTCTTAGCCCATGATCAACTTATGTCCTAATCACTAATTTTGAACATCTTGACTAATCTTGACTTCGATATTAACACTTGCTGAGAAGGTCCAACCATCTTCTTTTTGATTGTTGAACCAAGCACAAAACCTTAATGATACTTCATTCTTATCAAAACTATGTTTTCATTTCTTTCTTATATTTTTCAGGCGAAGAACATTAGTTGCCATCAAAACCCATGATCTGGATAAATTGGAGGGTTCTTTCACCTATGAGGTTTCTTTTATTACATGTTATTACATGTCTGAATACATGTTGGTTATTTTGACAGTAAGATTTGAAACTGAAAAAATTCTTGCAGATAATTGAGGATTCCCCTGTTTCTCTGTATTATATGACAGTAAGAGGTATCGTGTTTTCATTGTATCCTTATATTTAGATTTTCAAAGATTTGAATTCAATGTAAACACATATATGCACATTAACAATTATATGGATGCATAGACTGAAAGCTTTCATGTTTTCTTCAATGAGATGCATTCTCAGTTTAGCACAAAAAAATTGATCAGTTTAACTTTCTGGAATTCTTTTAATTATTGCTCCTTGCAAATTTCTGTTGTTTGTGCATTTTCTGAACAACTAACTACTGACTCTGGACCAATTTGCTCTAATATTCCACCTACTTGCAGTTGTTGAATTAAACTATATTAATATGCTGGACTATTTTGACAGAGCAGTGTCATCTTTACTCCCAATTATTAATGGTGCTCACTCAGCCATCACTCTGGAGACAAAGAATATGTTTTTTGAATGTACTGCTAATCTAACAAAGGCGAAGATTGTTTTAAATACAATGGTAGAGTAGTGAGTTTGTTGTATGATTTTCTATTTGCATTTTGTAAGCAATGCAATTGTTTTAGACGATGATATTGTCATATTTTCTTAAGTAACAGCCTTCTTAGACAATTGTGCAAACAAATGCTATTAAACTAGTTAAAGTGTCTTAGAAATCTCACGTTAACTAGAAATAAAATCAATTTATAATATATATAAATAAGTACAGATTTTACATTTTAAACAAATTTTATAAGAATAAATTAGACTCAAAATTTATTCCTTAAAATAATATCAGAACAAGTTAGAGAGACATGGTCATGCACTTGCTATTAACAACTTTACTATATGATTCAAAATTATTTGGGATACTTCTAGTTATTGATTATGAATGTCTAATTTTGTAGCAATGTTACTTGATTATTTGAATTCTCGGTTATAACAGAAGTGCTTTCAACATTGTTGTCATTTTGGCTCGGTTCCTGATCTTGGTGTGAAATTTGGTAAATTTGTGCTTCATTATAGAAAACTAGTAATTAAATAATTTGTTAAAAGTAAGGTATAACTAAAGGTGAGGCTTCCAACAAGTTTTGACATCATAAATTTCTTTTTCTTGGTAATTTTGTGTCCATATTTTATTTTTATGTTCTCAAGATAATCTCTTTTTTTTTTTCATGTGAGAAGTGCACATTAGAATAAAAAACTCAAGCAAGACAGAATGTTTACTTGTATTCAGGCTGGGCGAACTAGTCTTATGCCTGACATTTTGAAAACTGCCGCTCACAACAAGATTATTCAAAGTCTTTTTTTTACTTATATATTTTCAAATCTACATTTTATTCTGTATTGTAAATTATTGTTCAAATCATCATGTTATTTTAACATTGCTACCATTCGATGACCAGAGATGATAACTTTGGGCATGCCCTGTTAATGTGAATGTATTTAGAGAAATTAATCTGNTATATTTGTGATATCATTTTAAAGAAAACAGCAATAATAATTTAGGCTTTTCAAACTTATTTAGTTACCACTTAACATTTTCAACATATACATAGTATATAACTACGGGAAGCTCAGTCCAATTAAATTTGTAGGCAATTTTAAGATTCTGAAATTGACACAAATACAGGAGTAATTATATAATGGGTAAAACACGCAGGGCCCAGTCCAACTAGATTGATGAAAATGACAAGTTCACATACTCTTAATGATACCTACAAATTCTTCAATGTCGTCTAAGTTCTTATTTGAGAGTCCTGGAAACATGAATAATCATTTAAAAAACAGAATAGAGTTTAACTAGCAAAAGTTGATGCATGTTGCACTACAATGAATTAAATTTTGGTTACCTTTAGCAGAATGTACAGCAGATAGATCCATTTCTGTGCTATAGATCCTTTTTGTTTTCATTTGGTCAGTCTCTTCAATCAAGCTGGAGTTTAGCTTTCCCAACTTCATTCCAAGTTCTGAGGCTGTGGTCACAATCTCTGTAGCAATCAATGGTTTGTATAAAGATCTGTCAACTCAGACGCTTAATATGATATAAACTATGTTTGACAATAATTCAACCAGAAAATGCATTTTTTTTGCCATCATATGTTTACAGAGAACAACATAGGACACTGGAAAGTGTTGTTAGCATTATTTGGCAGGACCTTAACATCCCAATCCATAGGCACCAATGATGGTGCCCCTAAATAATTGGTGTGGTTTTTAAGTACAAAGAACTAAAGTAACCCTCCTTTCTTAGAACTGTTTTGTCAAATTCCTATCAGATAAAAAACGACGTATAAAAAAATCAGAATAAAATGACCAATACGATCATGAATGTATATCATTTAATAAAATGACCAAGGTATGCAACTGTAAAAGAAAAAAGAATAAATAATGGGAAATGCCGTTTCTGAGGATCCGTAAAAGGGATGTTCTTAATAATTAAATCACGTTCTATCTGAATTGTGCATAACCTAAGAATTCAATGTTCTTGTGGTTCACTAACTGCAAATCAAAAGCAATATGCAGGTGTTAAACGGATACCGTTTAGAAATGGAGTATCCCCTGCTTGATTAAAATGGAAAGCATAATTTTGCTATAAAAAATAGTTCAGCGGGATTGAATTGTGAATACTGACGGTCAAGATATGAGNAAAAAGACGAGGAGCTCTTTAGTTACCCTGAAACAACTCATTCATAGAGTTTTGCTCGTATAATTGTACTGCTTCATTGATATATCCAGCATTGACAGTAGACTTTCTTTCTAATAGTTGAATTTCTTGATTAAGCATATCAGAATCCTTCGCCACCTGACAGCATAATCATTACCAAGACAAATCCAACAATAATCAATTCTGAAAAAAGAAAGAATTAGCAATCACCATTCTTATTACCTCAGCTAATTTTTCTCTCAAAGAATCTAACTGAGCATCTATATCTGGATCAAAAGGAGCACCTGGATCATGGCCACTCTCAGTTGATTCATCCTGGAAGTACACATTCTATCATGGTCAGACAATCAACCAAAAATGAAAATTTATACTAAGGAAGTAATAAACCAGCACACATATTTGCTATGTATGACTTAGGGTTTAGATGTCAGGTTTTCTGGTATGCACTTCAAAGGACACATCCACCATACCAAAAACATCATACGTACGCTTCTCATCATCTTCCACGGCGAATAATCATTCATCAATGTCATAGAAGACATGTACGCACGAATAAAAATTGAATTAAAGTTAAAAAAGAACGCTTAAAAAGAGTAATCGCAGCAGAAGATACCGAGTTTGGGAAACGAAAACCTCGGGGGAGAGAAAAACAGTGACGGATGATGTAATTCTCCCAAGCACCAAGCTGTTTGTCGAAAAGAGATTGAAGCCTCTGACGAATGCAATCAACACCCTTTCACAAGAAAGCAGTAACAGCAGTGTTATAATTCATAATTAAGATCCATTGCCCTAATTTTTGTATGAAACGCAATAAGAGAAAGAGAGAGACCCTTTTGAGATCTTGGGACTTTTGGGTGCCTTCGATGTTCAACTTGGTGGATGCTTCCCTGCAATTGAATGCATAATTTCAAGAATTATATTTCAAAAAAAAGTAATAGAAAAAAAAGAGAAAAAGAAAAGAGTATTACTGATAGAAAAAATCGAAAGCTTCAAGGAGAACATCATCGACGTTNTTGAGAACTTCGTTACAGAAGAGTTGTGGGTTCAGATTCAGAGCATCAAACACCGCTTCACTCTCACTCCCTTCCATTCCCGCCAAATTCTCTATTTGCCTTTCAAAATAACTCTCTGCTACTTCAACTAATCTCTCACCCTTGCATAGGCAGATCTTCTTCTTCTTTTCTTTTTTTTAATTTCTTTTAGAAAAATAATATAGTCTTATTATATTTGTTTAAATAAATTTAAAAAATATATATTTAAATATTTAAAAAATGTATATAAAAAATAAAATTACAATGTAAGTATATTATAAAATAGGTTAAAACCTTCGAATCTTAATTCGGATACTAAATTTTAAATAATCTTAATTGAATTTAAAATATATATATATATATATATATATATATATATATATATATATATATATATAACAAATAGACCATTTTCATTATAATAATAATTATCTCCTACTAAAAATTCAAAAACACTTTTCGTTACTTCAAAGTTTTGCCTCGCGTAACGTTTATAAATCCAGTTCATTTCAAAATTCATTTTCACATTTTTTTACACTCATGCTTAGTNNTGATTATTAATAAGAATAATTTCATTTTCTTGAAAAAATATATTCCTAGATATCTACGTTGTAAATCTGAAGATAAATTGCTCTTTTTATCAAAATCTATGTCATTACCACTTTAAACAAAGTAATAAATATAATATGTACACGTTTTAAGAAAAAAAAATGTTTTAACTAAGAATTAATATTTCTCACTTTTTTTTCTTTTAGAAATTTGAATAAAAATCATTCTCTAAATCTTACATCATTCTCCAATTCCATAATTCGGTCAAGAAAATTAAAATGGTTTTCTGTTTTTTAAAATTACTTTAATATATTTATTAATTCAAGGATGACATTTAATTACAATAAAAAAATAACTCCTCAATAAAAATATTAATAATTCAAGAGAAAATTCATATCTTTATTCAAATTGTATATTATAAAGAAATATTTATAAATTGTAAAACAAAATGTTACAAATACTCAATTACAAAAAATTAATAATTTGCATGGTTGGAAGATAACTAAAACTAAAGAGAATGGAATAAAATATTATAAAAAAAGTTTAACTCAACATCCCATCTACAACTTTCACATGAGTTTTTAATATTATCATCATCATCTTTAGTATCTACTCTTTTCCAAGAATAACACTTCTTCATCCTCCAACCATTGCATTGCCTCTCGGAACATAAAGGAATTGGATTGCGCATCAGTGTTCCATAAGGTTTTCTCCATAAGTTACCCAACAAAGTTACCACCTTATTTCTACACTTCACAACACAATTGACATTTCTCAAAAATTGCATATACTCAATCCCTTTTTTTCTTAAATTACCATCGTTTGAACATAATAAGATCAAACCATATACATATTTTGCTTCAAGATAACCGCTTTTGGCAGCATTTTCAAGTCATCAACGCCTTTTTCAATATTTCCCTTATGTCTAATTATTTCTCTTAATCCCTCTCTGTACAAAGCTTCAATATTTCCACCCTCCTTGCAACTTTGCATGAAAATATCAAATGTCCTTGCTTTTTCTTTACATGACCATGAAATCAATGAAAACTTTTCTAAAGAAATTTGTTGCCACATATAATTGTCTTTTGTGGCATGCAAAAAATCTTTAGAACATACTTTCATGTTGTAATGATCAAGGTAAGATTCGGAACTTACCTTTGCAACCACATTAAGCAACAAGTCTGTAGGAAGTGATTTGATTGGAAACAATGTAGATTTGTCATGTTCAGTGCGTTGTCTTTTGTCATCTCTTTGAACTGATTCTTTCATTGCAATCAAATGAGTAAACTCATGGCTTTCATGGCATTGTCTCTTGTTAGAGTGTGTTTTCTTCATCAAATTTGAAGTTGTCATGTTTACTTGGTATTAAGATTTAAATTTGAAGACTCAAAATAAAAAATTGTATGATAGTAATAATGAAATATGACTAAGTATCGATTATATATATAAAAAATTTAGAAGATTTATACCAAATATTTTGTATATCAATCAAATATGATAAATAGATATTAAATATCAATTTATATTGACTTTTTAAATGATTATAGTTTTATTTTATCTTATCTAATATAATATAATTATGAGTGTGATGGTTAAAAAAAAGATAAATTCTTTTTAAAAATAATAAAGGATATAAATATTATTGTCCAACATAAAAAAATATTATTTGATTTAAAATTAAGCTGATGGATTATTTTAAAACGGATAAAGATGTGAAAAGATATAATATGTATAACACTAGCCAAAATAATAGATATTGATATCTATTTAATCTTATTTACCATTTTAATCTGTTTTATAATATTTATATTATTAGTTCTAAAAATGATAAATAGATAATGTAATATATTTTAACCCCATTTACCACGTTGATCTATATCAATATCATGTATTTAATTGTGAATATAATAAATAAATATTTTTTGTGTACTTTTTTCTTTACCAATTGATATTCTATTACATTTATTTTATTGATTCTAAATATGATAAATTAATATTTTATTTGATGTTATTGTGTTTGGCTGTCTATATTATCTTATTTGTCGATTTAATTTTATAAATATCATGTTTTGATTCAAACAAACAATAAATAAATATTTCTAAATATTTTTTAATTATGTACTATTTAATTTTAATTATTTATTTACTCTGAGTATGATAAATGGATAATTTATTTTTTTGTCAATTTAATATTTTGGTTAAATATGTTTTTAGTTCCTGAACTATCACTCGTTTTTGGTTTTAGTTCCTACTCGAAACATCAATGGTTTCTAGTCATCGTTGTTTTGAAACTCTCACTTTTAGTCCTTCAAATTGGACGGCGTTAAATTTGTTGTGATATGACAAACGACGATGATTCGTTCAATGTCAACTTTCCTTTTCATTGGCTGCCACGTAGGTTTTGATTAGTAATGACCACGTGTGTTGATTGAATTGAGATTAGCACAAAATTAGGGTTTTTATTTTTCAATTGGGAGAAAAAATATCGAGAATAGTTCAGAGACTAAAAACATATTTAACCCTTAATATTTTTATCAAATTTCTTTAATTGAATATGTATATTAATCGATTTTGCAATTTATTTTATCTTGTCTACTCACTAAATCTTTCGCCAGATAAATAATTTTTATGATTTTTACTTATACCGATTAATATATATTTTATTGAATCTGAATACAATATTTGTCCTATTATTCAATTTAATCTTATTAAATGTGAGGATGATTAAAATTTCTAACCATATATTTTATCCAATTTATCAGTTTAATCTTTTATCAATATTATGTCAACGATATTTGAAAGTGAGAAATGAGTGTTTCTATTAATTTTATAATTTTATCCAATTTATTAGTTTAATATTTTATCATTGTTGGTGATGATAAGTTTATTATACTATTAGACGTTACATTTTTTTTTATTCTATCTTGTTTTAAGAGGTTAACTTAAATATTTATTTAAATTTTAATTATATATATTATATTGTTTTTGTATGTGACATGTAATGTTAAAGGAACTATATATATAACGTAACTTATATGAAAGAGGAAAAAACAATACCGGTGTGAGATAATGACGTATAAAGTTATTTTAAATGAATAATTACTTTATTTTTATTTTTTAATTTCTGTGTAAATAATAGAATAATAATTTTGAGACCAAAATATGAAAATTTAAAAGAGTTATTTATGGTAAACTAAAAATATGTAATAAAAATCAAATTTTATAATATAATAAGTTTTAAAAATAAAATTTAAATCATATTATTTCTAAATAATTAATATATATATATATATATATATATATATATATAAAGTTGAAAGATTTATATAAATATTTTGTATATCAATCAAATATAATAAATAAATACTAAATATAAATTCTTTAGGACTCTTTTAAATTATTATAGTTTTATTTTATTTTATTTTATCTAATATAATAATTATGAGTGTGATGGTTAAATAAAAAGATAAATGCTTATTAAAAACAGTAGAGGATATGAATATTTATTTGTCAAACGTGAAAAAAAAAATCTGATTTAAAAGTACGTTAATGGTTTATTTTAAAATAAGTAAATATGTGAAAAGATATAAATTCTATATCTCTAACACCAAACAAAATAATAGATATTGATATTCATTTAATCTTATTTACCAAATTATTTTTTTTATAATATTTATCTTATTAGTTCTAAAAATAATAAATGTAATATATTTTAACCTATTTACCCCGTTGACCTATATAAATTTCATGTTATTATTAACTATGAATATAGAAAATAAATATTTTTGTATACTTTTTTCTTTACCAATTGATATTCTATAACATATATTTTATTGATTCTAAATATGATAAATTAATATTTTATTTTATGTTACTGTGTTTCGCTGTCTATATTATCTTACTTGTTGATTTAATTTTATAAAAATAAATAAACATTTTTACGTATTTTTTTCGTTATGTACTCATTTAATTTTAATTATTTATTTACTCTGAGTATGATAAATAGATCATTTATCTTTTTGGTCAATTTAGTGTTTTTACCAAATTTCTTTAAATGAATTTGTATATTAATCGATTTTGCAATTTATTTTATATTGTCGACCCATTAAATCTTTTGGCAGATAAATAACTTTTGTGATTTTTTATTTTATTACTGATTTAGTATTTTATTAATATATATTTTATTAAATCTGAATAAAAA
Organism: Vigna radiata var. radiata; assembly: GCF_000741045.1. NCBI lineage: Eukaryota > Viridiplantae > Streptophyta > Magnoliopsida > Fabales > Fabaceae > Vigna > Vigna radiata. Next base: position 39,335,141 of record NC_028357.1, read on the forward strand.
AATGGATATTTGTCCTATTATTCAATTTAATCTTATTAGTTGTGAAGATGATTAATATTTGTAGCAATATATTTTTATCTAATTAATCAGTTTAATCTTTTATCAATATTATCTCACCAATATTTGAAAGTGAGAAATGAGTGTTTCTATTAATTTTATAATATTTTATCATTGCTGATGATGATAATAATTTTATCATACTATTATATTGTATATTTTTTTTATTCTATCTTATTTTAAGAGGATAACTTAAATATATATTTTAATTTTAACTATATATATTATATTATTTTTGTATACGACATGTAATGAACGAAATGTTAAAGAATCTATATATAATGTAACTTATATGAAAGAGGAAAAAAGAATACATGTGTGAAATAATGACGTATAAAGTTATTTTAAAGGTTTAATACATCATTTGGTTCTTTCTTTTGGGGTTTTTGTTCAAAATGATTCTACTTTCGGAAAAAAATCAATTTGGTCTCATATTTCATTAAAGGGAGTTACTCCCTGCACCATTACACATTGCGTCCTCCACCCCCATCTCTATTATACCCTTTTTAATCGAGATCCGTTTACGGATATTGATACACGTTTACGAAGATCTTTTGATGCTTTCCCAATTTTTTTTTCTTTTTTTTTTCACATGGAGAGTCCAAATATCCATCCATCTTTCTTTCTTATTTTCCACATATCAGCTTTATGTTTTAAAGGACACTTAATATCAAATATCAGTACCATGCTACCTATCCAACCCAAATTAACCTTGTACCAATCCCAAACTAACCTTAAAAACGGAATAACCATTCCCGTGCCTACCTTCTACTACTTTTAAATGTTTCCTTTTCATGTCTTCATCTTCCTTGCATAACCAATTAATGTCCACGGCATAGATGTGGAGGAGAGAAAGTAAGAGTTGAGGATGGAAATAAACAAATCTGGAAGTGAGAGTCGTTGTTGTGGAAAAAACGAATCTGGAAAAGTGAGAGTTGGGAGAGAGAAAGGGGGTGGAGTGCGAAAAACGGATCTCGAAAAGTGAGAGTTGTAAGAGAGAGGGGGTGGAGCAGTGTAAGAGAGTGAAAATGAAGTATAATTAAATAAATATGATTAAAGTTAAAAAGGATATTTTTGTAATTAAAAATTTTGAAAAAAAGTTTGGAGAGGTGCAGGACGATTTGGTGGGGGTGGAGGGAATAACACCCTTCATTAAAAGTTGTTCAAAATGGTCCATTTGGTAGACGACATTAAATTCTTAACGGTGAAGATGCTAGCGTGGCAAACATCTATCCACTGTTTAAAAGTTATATGACGTGTCATACTGAAAACATTTTAGCCTAATTAAAAAACCCCTAATTAAAATGAAATGAAAAAATTAGGGTTCAACTTTGAGTGAGAGCCATTAGAGTTTTCTGTTACAGCAACAGCAGCCAAGACCGAAGCTAACCCAGCAATGGACATGACAGAATGCAAACGGGCATTTTCTAACCGTGCCCGATCTTTCTTCTTTATAGCAACATTAGTGTTCCCATGATGTCTCTGATGAAACCATTTTCCTATGGTTCCCATCTTTCTAGAAGGTATGATCTTACCTGTCTGCAAAAGTAAGAGTAGAAAAATTAGAGCTTGTAGAGGATAGGCCGGCCAAAACACAGTACAACAATGAAGTCGCTCCATCGTTTATGTTTTATACTACCCAAAATCAGAGTAAAACGAGGAATATATTCTTAACAGAACATCAAATTAAACCCTAACCCAAAAAAAAAAAAAAACATAAACAACAACATAGGCTTAGATAGTGACCCCATACCTCACCTCCGTGCGATGTTGAACTACCACCTTCAAGCAATCACCAATGACGTTATCTCCAATCGCGACAAATGAACAACAATTGAACAACAATGGCGTTTTCTCCAATCGCGACAAATGAACAACAATCAGGGTTAGGGTTTTTTAATTACCCTAATTTTTTCATTTCATTTTAATTAGAGGTTTTTTAATTATCCTAAAATGTTTTCAGAATGACACGTCATATAACTTTTAAATAGGTGGATAGGTGTTTGCCACGTTAGCATCTTCACCGTTAAGAATTTAACGCCGTTTGTCAAAGAGACCATTTTGAACAACTTTTAATGAAATATGGGACCAAATTGATTTTTTTCCGAAGGTAGAATCATTTTGAACAAAAGTCCCTAAAGAAGGGACCAAATGATGTATTAAACCTATTTTAAATGGATAATATGACAGACGACCTTGTGGTTCTGTATTTAGAAAAATAATTTTTTGACACAATTAAATTTTTTATATTTATTTAATATTATTTTTATTTACTTTTATTTTTCGAAAGAATGATTAAATATATCACGGCAAGGGGACTTCCAAATTGGATTTATTCTTTGGGACAGACATCTACAACACCATTTACTAGGTAAAAAAAAAAGGAAAATAATATTTTAACACCATTTTTTTACATCATTTTGACACTGCACACGTGTCAAAATGTGATTGGACGATTTCAAATTAAAAAAAAAATTGGTTTTTCTCTTCCAAATATACCCTTACCTTAACTTTTTTAATTTGAAATTATCCAACCACGTTTTGACACGTGTGCAGTGTCAAAATGATGTCAAAAAATAATGTTAAAATATCATTTGCCAAAAAAAAAATAACATCATCAAACCTTGAAAATTTAAGATTAAATCCATGAATTTCGTAATAGAAAGATTTATCATAATCAAACTTTAAAATATAAACTGAAACCAAAATCTCGTTTAAAGAAAAAATAACTAAACATCCTAAATTTTTTTAATCTCATTGTCGTAAGTAGAATATGAATGATTTTTTTCATCAGTGTAGGAATTTATTTTCATTATAATTTAGTTTATTTTCTTTTTCATATAATATGATAGAAGGTGAAAAAGAACATTAGGTGAAACAGTTTCAAATAAGAACTGATACAGAGTGATGTGGTGTATCCACAGTGCGCCACGTGGAACACCACACCATGACAGATCGCATATCCGTAATTACAGTCACATCCCTCTCACAGTTACATTAAGAACTGCTTTTGTTTCCACTTTTAAAACAGTTACTATTCATCCACAACGTTTCACTTCACAGACATTCATTCTTCAACCTTTCATCAACTTCCTCGTAATTTGCTAACATGTTCCGCATTAGCAACACCGTTGTCGGCGCGCTCAACATTCTCTCCTTGCTCCTGGGCGTGGCCGCCGTGGCCTCCTCCGTTTACATCCACATCCGCGGCGGCTCCGACTGCCAGAAGGTCCTGCAGGTGCCGCTTCTAGTCGGCGGCATCTTCGTTGTGCTCGTCTCCGCCTTGGGAATCGTGGGGTCGCTGTACCGCGTCAACACGGCGCTCTACGCCTATCTCTTCGTCACGTTCGCGCTCATCTTGGGCCTCGCCTTCTTCACCGTCTTCACGCTATTCGTGACGAACAGGAAGGTGGGGCAGCAGGTTTCCGGCAAGGGCTACGGCGAGTACAGGGTGGCCGATTTCTCGCACTGGCTGCAGCGCTACGTCGTCAACAACAAGAACTGGGACGAGGTGAAGAGTTGCTTGATGGACGCGCACGTGTGTCAGAACCTCGCCATCAACGGTGGCCGCAACAACGACTTCCTCATTTTCAAACACCTATCAACTACGCAGGTTTTATAACTCTTCTTTCTCCTTCTAATCTCTCGTTAACTTCATTAACTAAGAATAAATAACTCATGGTAAGTTTATCATTCACTCGTTATCATCTTGCAAACAGTGTTGGAATCATGATGATTAAATTACGTTATTATGGCTACGGTTGGGACATGCAAATGCATTTGAATCACGTACGTAGCAATTACTTAACTTTCTGTATTTTGTTTTTTCAGTCTGGTTGTTGTAAACCACCAGCGTATTGTGGGTTCATAATGAAGAATGGTACGTTCTGGGAAGTGCCAAAAAAGGGTCCAGCAGTGAATAATTCTGACTGCAGCACTTGGAATAACAGAGAAGACAAACTGTGCTACGATTGCAATTCATGCAAGGGAGGGGTTTTGGCTAACATAAGGAACCAATGGAGACGTCTCACTGTATTCAACGCATGCGTGCTTTTGGTCGTCACTGCCATATATGCCTTGGGCTGCTATGCCATCAAGAACAACAGATTCGATTCACAGTGCAACCACCCCAAAACACCATCTCCTTGATTCTACTAGTGTTCTTGCATGCATCATACAGAGAACTACTTTGTGTTAGTTATAATGTTTGAAGTACATTAGTATTAGTTGTTTGTTTGGACGTCAGTATGTGTGTATTTTATGTATGGTTTTGTGGTTTTGTAATGCTGGATATTGTTACTCAATTTCTTTAATCCTTTTGTTATTCGTGGCATTTAGCGTTTAGATCTGTTTTGTATTGCGTTAATTTCTTGAACTATTTGTTCAGGTTTCAATCATCAACACTTGATGATGTTAGCCTTCATATCATATGTTTCCTACTCAATCATGTTCATCATTCAATGAAAACTGTTTTCCAGGTTTTTTTGTTAATTTTAAGCATCCATGTCAGCATCGAATTTTTATGATTTTAATAAAGTGATATATTTACTTTTTTTATATTGTTAATAAAATAGCACTTGCTTTTCTTATTTTACGTAAAGATATTATATTAACTAAAACTTAAAATAAAATTATGAAAACTGGGAGTAAATTTTAAAACATTAAAATTATTTTTTATAAGAAAATATAGATATTTAGTTTCTTTTAATAAAATACAGCAGGTGAAAATCACTTTATTAAAGACATAAAAGAATAGGAATGTTTTGTTTACTTAAAAATGTAATAGAAAATAATATTTATTTTAGAAATTATAAGGAGTGAATGATATCTACTATTATATAGAAAGGATTTTCCATTTTTATATATAATTTTTTTCAATTTATCTTTAGATATTCTTTTTTTTTTTAATTAAAGTAATTTCTTAAGGAAAAATGATTTATATTTATTTTTAGAATTATAATAATAATAATAATAATTGTATTATTTATGCTAAAAAAAATATGGATACAACGTTTCACTAGATAAGGAGAGTAAGTGTTTATCTCAAGTGTTATTTCTTTATTTTTATATAATAAGTTTTCTTTAAAATTCACGGGCTGTCGGGAAATATCTAAGGTGTTTCTTCCTGTACCCCATCAAAATTCTCCCTATACCCTATCACAAGCTTCTGGAAATTTTGATCCGAAACAGATGTTTTACCATGTAAAGAGTCGTAGTATTCACAATACCTTTAATCTAACTACTGATAAATTGACAGCATAAATAGTTTTGGACTTTCAACTACATATTTTGGGGTCGATTCATTGACAATTTAATAATAATAATTGGACTAAAAGTGGTAAAAGAAGTTTTAAATATTAATAAAAACAATCATTTTTGTGTGTGTAAATTTCAAAACAATTATTATAAAAATATTGTGAAAATTAGAAGATGGAATAGAATTTTCACCCTGCTAAGAATAGAGTTTTGCACGTTGCACCTCGTGATACTTAAAAAGGAAATAATGATTACAATTTCAATATTGATTAAACAACTAAAATATGTGATAGATAAAAAAACAGTGACTAAGATGAACTCATTTGAAATAATTACGCTGACCAATCCCAATTCAGAAAGTTGTTTTGATAAAGTATAAGACAGTAAACATTTTAGCTCGCTAAACAAAAGTGCAGCTGGATCGCCTATAAACTCATCTCCTAATAAAAAGTTGAAAGAATTGATGCTCTACTTCACTTGAGAAAAGTACAAGCAACGAACAAGAATGTATAAACTACCAATGACGTTAGGAGTTCAAGTGTCCAAGTTGGCCGCAGCAACACAGCTGGAATATTGGGTACCAGCACTGAACCAGATACCCATCCAGCCACCAGAGCTCCAAATCTATCATAGTGCAAAAACAAAACAATGTAGACGGTGATGGCAAATACGAAAAATAATCAGCGGGAAAATATAAGTTGGATACTCTAGTCACTTACCCAATAATGAATGCCCTACCCAAGCTCTTTGTCTTTTCGTTAAGAAAATATATGCAAGCAGCCAAAGAGATCGCCACCTGTAGCAGGAATACGATAGTTTTGTCAATAAGTAGACATGCATTGACAAAGGTTATATTACCAAACTCAATTGATCCAAGTAGAAGGGAATCAGGTTCCCCTTATGTAAAATCTCAAGTTTAAGTCCTTTGAGTGAGAATGTATACACACAAAGAGGAGAGCATTACTGCCCGCACGAATCTACTTATAGTTGGAGGAACCCAAAGTGACCATTGAGCATAAACCATGCAAGGGTCTTATAAGAAACTCTCATGAGATCTTATTTTACATTAAGTGGGTCTCATCATACCAAGTCATTTCTAAGCTACTCTTCGAACTCTTGTTCTAATAGTGAGGTCTTGTAAGACGCACACTTTTATAATTTTTTATTTGCACTTCAATGTTTTAACTTAAAAATTTATTTAATTATTATAACTAAATATTAATTTAATGTTGGTGTTCTGAGAGGCTGATATTAAAAGTTACCTAAAGGTCTTATACAAGGCTGAAGGTCTTATATAAGGTCTTATACCTGGTCAGAGTCTTAACTTTAAGACAAGACTCTGACCATGTAACATCAGCATGATCTATGAAAGTTTCCTTCCTATAAGACCCTTGCATGGGAAATGCTCTTGGAAAAAAAAGACAATATTAACATTTTATTAAAATACTGAAAACCTTAAAAAAGAGAATGGCCAAGGCGAAAATTGGATAAATCATGGTTTATGGTTAAAGTACTGAACACGGTAACCTGAAAATCCGATAGTCACAATGATTGGAAATTTCTATGGAACCGTAAGTAATAGAAAGGCACCACTCAAGTATAGCCTTTGAAGCGAGGCTACAATCTAGAGACTGGTAGTTGACTTCATTTCCAGCAGTGTGGATAAGGACTGATACACATATGCTAAATGGCTCGGGAAGGTAAGGACTAAATGAATATATAATTCGGTTTTATTTTTTAAAATCTAGGGGCCTCACTATCCAAATATTTATAGAAAATGAAATCTATAAAGTTTTTCTTCCTGAAAAAATACAGTTTTATTCTAAAAAATGCATTTAGGTATACACCAAACAGAAGAGGAAAGAGAAAAAAAAAAAGAAATTCAAAGCAAACCTGAAAAGCAGGTCCAGTTTCAGCAGAATTCATAATACTCCAGCCACCCATGAAGGCAAAGAGAAACAATCTTCTGAGGATGATTTCAGGCGGTGGAAGTTCAACAAAGTTTAGCAAGTTCTTCACCCATGGTGGAGACTCTTCTACTTTCTTTTTTAACTTGCTTTTCAAATTAATTTTTGTTTTCCTCCTCTGTATGAAGCTTGCCATCAATAATTTTTCAAAAGCCGCTTCAATTGATTCTTCACTTCTCTCATGCCCAGCATATTGTTGCAACAGAAAATTTCTTGATCCCCAGATTTCTTCTTCAGAAGCATCAGGGCTTATACCAAGACGACGGTAAGGATCCCAAACATTGATTCGAGGGAATTTCTGGACATTACCTGCAGAGAAGATTTATATATAAATACACATATCAATAGTTAACTCATAAGGTGGAAAATAATAGACAGAGAAATGCAACTAAGAGCATAAATGCGGACTTTACAAATTAATATGAATCATGATCTAAGTCAGTTAAACTTCAGATGTCAGGCAACAGCCAATGATATAGAAGTTGACAGGCTTTTTGAGATCATTCAACTAGCAACGATAATAAGAAATAACACCAGTAATTAAAAAAAGCATGTTTTTCATGAGATCAAATTCTGTAGCCAAAAGTTTGTTACTAGGTACAAAAGATATCTCTCAAGACAGGAATATAATGCTGCGATTAAACAAGTCTCACTGGAGACTCATGCCTATATGTCTCACTCCATCTAAGCAAGACCAAGCACCTCTCGACAGAGTGACAGGTTACCTCCCACAAAAATTCATAGACAATGAAACTGCATTGTTTATTCTTTTGGTTGATCAACCAACAGCCTCCTTCTTGGGAAACTTTATTAATTCACGTCTGTTGGGTCTCATCTTAACCTTTAGAGATAAAGTTTTCCGTGATTGTTTCTATCGAGTCGTATAGCATAGCTTATCTTGTACTTTTGCAAGATCAAGTAACAAGGACACTGGTTACTTTCTTTAACTCTCAGCATGATTTTAGTCGGAACAAGAAAAGAAAAGCAATGATACATCTAAATATCAGGTAACATTGCTAAAAATTCCATATATTTAAATAATTAATATATTGAAAGGGAAAATCTGAAGGGGAGGGTAGGTGCACAAGGTGACTTACTATTGGAAGTCTTTTAAATAAGAATAGAATTCATCTAAATTCCCATGTCCCAACCAAAACAAAACAAAGTCCACCTTGGATTTTCCTTCAACTTATACAAAAGGGGACTAAGCTTGAGCTAAAAAATCAGAAGCCTGAGCAGGACTAAAAATCAAGGCTAGACACAACTGAATTGAAGCCCAAACAAGCCAAGAAATAAACAAGTACGCATTAATATGCACAGTAGCGAAACCTCAACAATAAAGCAACTTCACCGCCTCATGACTGTATCAATAATAAAACATTTTGAGGAATTTATTTTATATAATTGATAGGGTTGGAAGTTTTCTTGTGTAATTAATGAATAAATTTGACAGGTTTTAGGTGATACCTCCGTAGGGCGTGTCCACCGCGCATCTAGTGCGAAAGGCTGTCTTCGCGTGTTCTCGGAGATACCTGAAGAAACCCAAATTCACGATTTATGCACGAACAATGATTGACGAATCCGAAACCATCAAAATAAAATAAAATAAAAGGTGGATTAATCTGAAAACTAAAGGTAATCAATCAAAACGCAAAGGAAAGCAAAGAGAGAAAAGAGGTACAATTTCTTAGCGAGAAAAGCGGTAGAGAGGTTGGGAGTTGAGAGCGAAAGCACAACCATGTCGGCCTTCTTTGTAATTGACAGAGCCAAAAAAATTAAGAACGCCCTACGTCCTAACCCTAGTTGAATAGCATGGTAGGTGGAAAATTGGAAAAGCAGATGGGAAATGGAACGTGTTCTTCTTTAGGTTCTGGCACTGAGAAGAAGAACAAGAAGAGGAAGAAGATAACTGATTACTTTTGTCTTCTATTGTGAACCACTTCCTGCTAGGGTATGCATCTTGCACAAAATATGATATATTAAGTTTTATCATCCTATATTAGAAAAAAAAATTCACTATGCCTCTTGTTCAATGCATTTCTTACATAATATTAGTTTAAATGTTCTCTATTACTCACCTCAGATATATATATATATATATATATATGGAAAATGATATTTTAACACCAATTTTTGATACCGTTTTGACATTGCACATATGTCAAAATGTGATTGGACGATTTTAAATTAAAAAAAAACTTTTGGCTTTTCTCTTCCAAATATGTCCTTACCTCATTCACTATTGGTATATGTATTTAAAATGTAGTATTACACATATGTCAAAATGTAGTATATGTATTTAAAATATCATTTTCCATACATACATACATTTTATATATATATATATATAATAAGTGTTTATATTTACATTCACTATTTTTAGTTCGTTGTATTTTAAAAATTAAAATTTATTTATTTATTATTGTTAATTATTTTATAAGTTGAAATGTTTTAATATTAATAAGAAAATTAAATTTACATAAATTGTGATGATTTAATATATTTATATTTTTCTATTTCTTAATAAAAATTAACTAAATATTAACACAATGAATTAAAAAATTTGAGAAGAGAGTTTAAAAGTTAATAAAAAAGTATAGTTAACAATTAGGATGAAATATTTTTTTATTTAAAAACTAAATGATAAAATACTATTGTAATTTAACTTTGATTAGTTTAGTTAACTTGTAAGAAAAAAATTATTGTGACAGTAAAAATAGGTGTAATTAAGGTGATCAGATTTGTAAAAACCTATAAATTAATATTTTAAAAGTAATAATAATTTAAAAATAATGAAAGTCGATGTTTGGTTATAGTACTGTGCTTATTAATCTGTTTGAGTAATTTTTAGTGGCTGTTTAACATATGATGTTTCTATGTTTTCCCTTCTTGAAATTTGAATTGTCTCTAGCTAGTAGTGGCTGTTTTGGTTGGATGGTTCTTTGGTAGTAACATCAAGTGTAGGCCAAACTCCAGTTTTGACGTAAGATATTCATGGTTACGTGGTGCAGGGGTTTCGTTTTATATGTCACTCAATTGGAATTTAACTTCTCATATCTTTATTCAATGTGTATATTAATTAGATTAACAGGGATGCAATGCAGGCAATCAAAACTTGCATAAAGGTAAAGGGTTGACAAAATTGATGAAATAATTAATAAATATATAATAGGATGAGTGAAGCATGCAGAAGAGTGATTTCTATTTGCAAGAGTTTAGTGCACAAAAAGTTAGTCAGCCCCGGGAAGAAGCTTAGTGCTAGATTGGCTAGTTGTGCCAAAAGCTCTCACAGATGCAGGGATGATCCTGGATGGTGACAGCACCTCTGCCAACGAAAAGTTATAAGAATCTGTTCCTAATCTACTCTGCAACCACCCTTTGTTCCCAGAGAATCCACCAGCAACGATCCATGTCTTCTTAAAACCAATGCTAGTCAGTGTTCTTCCCACTGTTTTTGCTACGTCCGAATACCTAATGTTACAACAAATCCTCAACTTAATATGGAAAACAATGTAATATAATCAATCAAAGCGTAGACAAGGAAAGAAACCCACGAGTCCAGGATCACAACGTTGCTGCCTTTGTTGATTTTCTTCAGATAAGAAATCTTCAAAGCCACTATCTCAGCTTCCAACTTCTTCGCATTCTTCACCTGCCCTTTCAGCTTACTTGGCAGTTCTTCCAAACTGAAAGACCAAAACAGGTGATAGTAGGTGAAATCATGGTATAGTCTTGATGTTTTTGTTTCTCCTGAAAATGGTCGGTAGTGGATAAAGCAATAACTTACGGAATGGCAACCAGCCTGTTTTTAGCACTAGAGGGAAGGCGAGGGATACCAGTCTTGTCCTTATCTTTCTCTGACCTGATATCAATCAAAACGTAGTTTTGTGCAGATATCAAATCAAGGGCTTGAGCAGGAGTTAGGTCTCCTACAAGGTCATGGAAGCAGAAGTGTTAAGGCTCCATAATAGAGTTGTGGAGCTTATAAAACCATCAATGCAATAGCTTAGGGCATGCATACAAAAAACAAGGTAATTTGCATCAAAACAAGTCTTTAAGGTACCTTTGTAACCACGAAGATTAGAGGAGATGACAGACCAGATAGGAGGAATCAGGAGGTAGGCAACAAATAGTGCTCCTGCAGTTCCAGCAATCACAGTAGGGTCTGAAGAGGATATGGTTTCAACGGTTGAAGAAGCTATTGGCTTGGCAACATCAATCACCTTGGTCGTTTGTTGTGCAGCATCTGCCACTGTCTGATATCAAAGAGACTATCCTACTCAGGTTTTGCCTTTTCAAATGTCAAACAAAACTGAATCTTTGAAAAGGAGATTCAATAAACAAGAGAACTTGTCCAATCAACTGATAACGAAATAACAAAATTCATGTATATAATCAATTACAAAGTTATTGAATTCTTAACATGTTATAATTTAAGGTGAACACACTTTCGTTTAGAATCAAAGAGTAGTTCCCAGAGATACCAAATTCCATTTAAAGAACCGATCTTTTTTAACATGATATTCCATTGTGTGATTATGTCAACAAAAATTTATGGTTTATCCACACAACGACAGTGCAACATGTTCATCCTACCAAATGCCTATGCAGTTAAGGAAACAAACCTTAGCAGCAGTGATAACAGGTTGGGTATCAACACCAGAGCTTTGCAGCGCTTCTTGGGCTTTCTTGGAAGCTTCAGAAATGGCAGGGGAAGCAATTTTCAAGGCCTCTTCCCCAGCTTGCTGCACAATCGGCAACGCCGTTTCGATGCCAGGCTTCAAAGCGTTCCCAATTACCTCAGCAACACGCTGTGCCGTGTCCAGAACACTCGAACCCACTTCCTGAACCTGGTCAATCGTTTTCTCAACCTATAAACAGAACAAATAAAGTTAGATTCTTTAAAAGATAAACAAAAGCTGGGAGGTATTCCAGATAATGGGTAGGCGAGGAAATCGAAAAAAAATACTTGGGTGAGAGACGAAACAATCTGGTCCTTGGCGATGGAGACAGCGGCTTTGGCTTCGTTGGGAGGGGCGAAGAGAGCGAGGAGCGAAATGGTGGATGAGGTTGGCAATGCTATGTGGTTGCGTCTGAGTTGAGGTTTGGTAAAAGTGGTGACTACTGGGTGTGGAGAAGGAGTTGGAAGAGAAGGTCTTGGAGTAGCTGAAGAAGCCATGGCAGAAATCTCCATTGATGGTTGCTACTCAAAGATTCTTTCCCACTGAGTTTAGAAAGTGATTGGTTGAAGGACGATAGATGAAAAAAGTTGGTTAGAGTGATGAGAGATGTGAGGCCAAAATCCATTGCGAAGCCATGACAGAGTTTAATTGTTCTTTATGTCCACCTATGCACCATCTATGTTTGAGGCTGCAAAACTATCACCACTCCACGTGGCATTTCCTGGAGAACGATAATTCAAACACTTCTTTACTTTCTTCTTTGTCTTTCAAACACTCCACTTTAATCATATCTTCAAAAATACCTTACACTATGTATGATTTGATTTACGTGTATTATGTATGATTTCATGTTTGACTTATAATCGGTATTTGATAATTGATTAAATGATGTTTTGCAAACATGCTTTTCTTGTGTTTTCACTGTGTATCCAAAAATCATAATCCTATAACACAACGGAAACAATACCTCATACAAACATCATAACTTTGTTGAAATAACTAAGAAAATGTAAGGGGTGAAATTAGAAGAAAATGAAGGCGGGATGATAGTTTATTGTGGTAAATGAAGGTAAACTTTTGTATCGAGTACGAAAAATGTGTTTTGGCTTGTTGCACCCTTTTTATTACTAACTGCACATAATATTAATGCAAATGACTAAAATATCCTCTCTTATTATCTCATGTTCTCTATATCATTGTTACCATCGTCAACGTCAACAATGTCTCACCTCAAACAGTGACGTTTGTGCAGAAAAAAATTTTAAAAATCAAAATAGACGTACAAAAGTTTTATTAGAGTACTAAAAATATAAAATATACTAAAATTATAAAAATAACTATGTAAAAAAATTAGAGGCTAAAAAGCTCCCTCATTGGACCCCACTCTAGGCAATTCTTTCTTACAACCCATCATTTTCTTCATTCACCCTATCATTTTAAGAATTTATATTTTTGAACTTAATAAACAATTCTGGAATTATTTTTTGGGATGTTAAACATCTTGTATTTTACCGAAATCATTTTTAGAAAGATTTTGATGAGAAGAAATTTTGATGAGGTAGAGGAAGCAATTGCCCATTATACAAGAAGAAGAAAAGAACTTATTAAAAAAAAAACTTGTTCAAAAGTATATTTCGTATTTTCTAGAAAGTTTGTTATTTTAAAAATTTATTCTAAAAAGTATTATACATACATACATACATATATATATATATATATATATATATATATATATATATATATATATATATATATATATTCTGAAGATCTTATTTCAGTTTTTTTTTTCTAAAGATTTCTGGAACAAGTAATTTTTATAAGTCACCTTTGAATACCGTAAAATAGTCATTTTCAAATTATAGTGTGCAATTAGAAATTATGGGGTGCAAGAAAAAATCCTAACAAAATTCCACACTTCAAGTCGGGTTCCAAACGATTTTAAACCCGCAATCGCAATCAAACCATTTTGCATGTCCGAGATGGTGAAGTCAGGAATTGCATAGTTTACATTTTCAGGATTAAATCAGATTTAATTTAAGCAACGTAATACAGTAATTTTCACAGAGTTCAATTCATTAATTCAACCATTAATATGAGAGTTTATATTTATTAATAATTTTAAAATAAAAAGGTACATTTACAACTGCCAAAATGGGTTATTGGACTTGGTCTAGTTAATGATTTACACAATTTAACGAGTTTAAGAAATTTGAGTTTATACTACCTTGTTATCAATTAATGAATTAAATGGATTGATATTAATTACAAAATATTACAATCTTTTTTCTTTAATCTATTCTTGTAATATATAACAAAAATTCAAAAAGTCCAATCTAGAGAGTGAATGAGCTATCATTGAGGTGAGTTTTATTTTTTATTTTTTTAGTTTTGCTTGCTTTTTAGATTGGATTATTAAGTTAATAGTTATGTAAATATTTTTTTATCTCCGGATTATTAATCCGATTCATTACATATTCAATACGAATGAATTAAATTTTTAGTAAATATATTCTATTTTTATGTATATTAAAATTTATAATTTTATTTTGATTTGAACTTGTGATTAATAAGATTTACTCTCAAATTTTAACCTGAAAATTATATTAAAGAACAAAGTTAAGTAAAAAAATTTATATTACTATAATAACAGAGAGAGAGAAAAAAATCTTTTATGATGGTTTGTAAATTTTTACAGCATATTTTTCAGAGCCATGCAACAGTTTTGTAGTCCATGTATATGAAAAAATGTTTGTTAGAATACTCTACACTCACAAACGAAGATGTGAAAAAACTGCTAGACAATCTCTCTCTCTCTCTCTATTTACATTAGACAATCTGCTTTATATGTAATACATATTATAAAAAAATATTTGCATGTCTTGAAAAGAATAAAAGAAATTAAAATGACAAAAATAGAGTTAAAAGTACTTAAATGTTTATTATGTAACTTAAACATTAGAAATAAATAGACTAAAGTGGCTCCTCCAACTCTTCTTTATATTTTAGTTTTTTTTTTTAAATACAAAAATATGGATAAAGTACAATTTTATTTGTGGATTTCAACTCAACTCATTTTCAATTTTAGTTTTAGTTCTTTATTATTTTTCAAGTTTCACTGAAATTAAGGCTCAATCACTTAAAAAGGTTTTATAAAAACTATGTAATTTTTATAAATATTGAAACAGGAGTGTTAATGTAAATTATAAATATTAATTAGAATGATTTAAAAATTAGAATCGAAGTTCCCCTATATGAGGTAAAAGAATTCATCTGGGTCTTCACATTCTTCTAATTTTTTCTTAAACAGAGTCAAATATTCAGTATGGTGATCACTAATTAATGATAATTAATAGAGTTGACACTATTCTTCTACATGTTACAACTAGAAAAAAAGCTACCTAGGTTAAAATCTTATTAGTCCAACGTCTTTTGTTTACTTAAAGGAATTGGGGAGAGAGTAATCGAGTGGATTTGAACATAATTTTTTTTTTGGTTTATTTAGTGGATTTGAAGATAAGTGAGAGTGAATTCGAAAGTAAATTTTCTGAGAATAAGTGTATGATTTAATTTATGTGACAGGTTAAAAAAATTTACTTCTAAATTCACTTATCTCTAAATCTACTCAAATACACAACAAAAAAAGTTATGTTCAAATCCTCTGAAGTGTTGGATGTTCTCTCACTCATGCTATCTACCAGTAATTTAAAATGGTTACAAATATTTGAAAAAGTTTAAGGTGGAATTTGACACAATTTTAAAAATATATTTTAAAATATTTTTGGAGAAGATATACTCTTTTATTAAGAAATTTTAAAATTTTTCAATGTAATTAAATCATTTAAAGTAATGTAATTTTAGTAAAAATTTAAATGTCTTATATTCTAAAAAAAAAAATTATATATATATTTTCAATTTAATTGCTGGTTTGGTTAAGGTTGGGTGTCTTCAATCAAAAGAAAATAAGTTCATTAATATTTGATATCTTTGAATTATTAATAATTATATAATATTTAAATACTTTTGTTTAAATTATTCCTTTATCTAAATAAAAATATATTTTATAAATTTAAATTATTTTAGCTAAGTAAAATATTTTAAAAATAAAATAATTTAATATAAGATTAATTCAAATTTGATATATTTAATAAATATGAAATTATCTGTCCCAAAACAAAGTAAAAACAACACAATTGCTTAAATAACTACTCATACATGCTTCTTCACCTCAATCTATAATGATAACACAATTTGATAATGCATGTTGATGAAGCAGTGGTGTATATTTTTTGTCTGGGAAACTAATATAATATATTAAAAGTTTATATATTTTATTATTATCACTAATATAATAAAAATAATATACAATATAATATGATTATAGATATAAAAGAAATCACGTATATAATTATAAATTATTGAGTCTATTAATAATTAAATCAAATCAAATTTAAAATTTTCAGCTATTTCTTTTTCAATATAAGTGATAGTATAGTGAGCAAGAAATTTATTTTCCATTTTATTTTTCAATCTTGTTTTGATAACATTTTAAAAAACTATCTTTCTAATTAAGTAAAATGTACTTTCTATACTTAAGAAAAATTTACATAATTAAAATATAATTGATGATTTCTTCAAATTTAAATTGTTGAGAAAATTTATAATAAAATAGTGAAATTAAATTTTTAAAGTAATTTTATTTTAAATATAATATTTGAAACATAATAACAAAATTATTAATTGATAACAAGTGAACAATAAAAAAATACATGATAAATGTTATCATTTTTCATCGTATTCTTAAATTCAATAATTGTTTGAGTTTTACTCTTAAAGCATGATTTTTCTAAATACTTATATTTTAAAATAATGAAAATATATTATATTTTAATTGAGAAGTGATTTTTTTTTTTTTTGGAACCAAAACCTCTAGAGACCAACAAAGCTCCGTTTCTGGCTAAAAAATCTTTAGTATCAAATATTTGTGTTTTATTAAACTTTGCATTGTTATATAAATGAATTATTAGATATAATTTAGAGGTTTATAAATATCTTGAAAGAGAAGAGTTAAGACGAATAAAATATAAAGAGAAAAAGTTATAAATTTATTGTCTGAAGTTTATTGAAACTTACATTTTAATAAGGATAATAATATTTAGACAACATTTTCAACATTTGAACATTGATTACGTGTCGAGGTCAAAAATTATTCCACAATCAATAATAATAATCATGAACATTATTGTGGAGTAATTTTTGACCAATCACAGATTGACACGTAATCAATGTTCAAATGTTGTCAAAAAAATGTTGTCTAAATATCAATAATTGCATGAGTAGCATAAGAGATTGAATTTGGTTTCTATATATAAAGATGTTAAAACGACTCTAAATTTATAAATCAACTTCACTCATCACGCATTTCAATTAAAATGAATTATGAGAGAAATAATTCTTGTAAATAAGGATTAGATAAATTCAATTCATGGATTAAAAAATTTGAGTAATGATAATTGTGAACTAACTCATAATCTATTAATAATATTATTTTATTATTCTCATAAGTATTTTATTATAATTATTTATTATTTTTTAATAAGTAGGTTGACAATTTTATTTTTTGAAATATGTTTAATTTTGGATGTTTAAATTATTAATTCCTAATTTAAATTTTCAATTATTATCTTTATAAAATTATTAAATGAAATAGGTAAATAATTTGATTAATAAAATCAAACCAACCTCAATCATCACATATTTTAATTAAATTGAATTAGAAAAAAAGTAAATTTTTAAATACAAGTCGAATAGAATCAACTCGGTTCAAGAGTGAAAAGGATTAAGTGACATTGAATGTAAGTTAATCCATAACTTATTAATAATAAGTTTTTATTATTTTTATAAGTTTTTTATTATAATTAATGTAGGTTGATAATTTAATTTTCCAAAAAAAAATTAATTTTGAATATTTAATTTCTTTATTGGTTAGATACTTTAATTTTTCGACTAATATCTTTATATCATTTTTTTAATAAAATAAATAAATAATTTGATTGTATTATTATAGAAAAAATATATTTTTATTATAATAAATTAAAATAATAAAACATCTTATTCATCTAATTCATTAATCCTTGATAATTTTTTGGTTTGTAAAAAATAAGTCGATGAGATTATTTATTTCCTAAAAAATAACAAAGATTGAATCACCTTAACACCCGTACTTTCAATCTATCTTGTGTTTATAAAATTAAACTACTAAAGAAAGATTTGTTTAGTGTAATTTTCGGAGACGGAAATAAAGAAGACAAAGCAATTGATTTTACTTACAAGAGCAGAAACCATAGCATCAAACCATATGATTTCTGTCCCAATTGCATCCTTTATGGCGTCTGTATTCTGTCAGAATTGAGCATTAGCCTTGTTTTATTTTAGAAAAAGTTTTTTTAACAATTTTTTTTTATAACCTTTTAACAATACATATGTAATAATTTGTGATATATCTGTTTCAAATATTTTTTTAAAAATAAATTTAAACAGATTAATAAAATAGTGATATGTATCTATTATCAAAAAATTATTAAAAAGTGTTGTTAAAATAACCTTTTTTTATTTTATTCACTATTGGATAAGAGATAATGATAGAGCTCATTCTCACATTCACCCTCAACATACTAAGGTTATGTCAGTGATAGCAATACTTTCATTCAAAACAACAAAAATTACTTTATTTAATACAAAGTACTAAAATAAAATAAATATAAAAGTATAAACTTGAGAGATATTAAAAAGAATATTTTTCTTACAAATAGTTTTTAAGTATAAAAGAATATTGAGAAAGAGAAGTTGATCTGATAATTTGCAGTGCAGCAGAATTGAGAATAAAAGCATACTCGGAAGAAGCAACAATGACAAGAAAGACATCCATTATGTGACAAATGTTCCATATTAGTTCTTAATTTGAGTCAGAAAGTGAAAACTAACACGTGGGTTCTGTTTTTTCTGAGGTGTGAACTTTGTTTTTAGGCTGTTGGACTCTTCTCTCAAGGGTACTTGTTAAACAAAAACGTCATTTTTCGCTTATATTAAAACCAACTTATATCACCTCATTCCCTTGGATTTTTCAAATGCAAAATCATATTTTAACAATTCTTTTTTAACAATTTTTTGACAATAGGATATGTGTCATCATTTTATTGATCTATTTGAATTTATTCTAAAAAATATTTGAAATAGATCAATCACAAACTGTCACATATACGTTGTCAAAAAGTTATCAAAAAGTTTTTAACGAGACTTCTTCCTTTTTCAAAACCATACCAAATTGCCTTCTAGTAACACCTCTCCAATTACCATCATACCCTTCTTCTCTGTCTACGTAAAATTCTATGGAATGTAATCATGCCATCAAAATTTAAAGGAGTAGTTAGAGTAGTGTTTATCAACATCCATCTTTTGAAAAGTATTTCTTTCTGATAAGATTCCATAATTCTTCTCTTGCTTAATTATTTATGTATGCTATAACCTAATTAATCATCGACATCATTGTTACATCAAAGGCTCTTCTCATATATGTATGCTAAAAATACTCTCATGGAAAACATAGAAAGCTCAGAACTTTCACAACAATCTCAAAACCCTATTGAAATAGACAAGCCCTATGAGAAGAGAGTGATGAAGATTGAAAAAGTAGGAAAAAAGATTGAGAAAAAGTATCTTGGGGTGAGACAAAGACCTTCAGGAAGGTGGATCGCTGAGATCAAGGATTCCTCACAGAAACTAAGGCTTTGGTTAGGAACTTTTGACAAAGCAGAAGAAGCTGCCTTCGCTTATGACTCTGCTGCAAGGCTTCTTAGAGGGAGAAATGCCAAAACAAACTTTCCAAACCCTGGAATCATCAACAATCATCAACAAGACTACACCATTTTGGGCAAGAATCCAAGGTCTTACCAACTTCTTAAGCATGCAGCTATGAAGAACCATGCACTTTCACCATCTCTTTATTCCACATTCATGCCCACCTGGAAAAACCAGATCATGATGAGAGATCAACATCACACCCTTGTCGAGGAAACTATAGTTTGTTCCATTCCTCAACAAGGCTCTGCCTGCTGTGGAATTTCTTTCGGAAGTTCTAAGGTTTATTCTTCTGTTGTTGTAGCTCCTTCTTTCAGTGTTTCTTCTCATGATGAAACCGCCTAAGCTACCATGTCTTGCTGCAATTATTGCTTTGTTATGTCTTTCTTGAACCCTATTTTGTTATCTTCACTACATATATGATATCTGTTACATGCATGCTATCACCAGATTATGATGATGATGATGATATGATACACTCACCATGTGATGCAGTAAGTATTATTTTCTTGTTTTCATACATATTGCTTTGAAACCTAGATCTCATTCTATAAAACTGACAAAAATATATCTGTTTCCAAAATATTATCGAAATTATGTTCCTGTAGAGTATAACTACTACAAAAATATTAAATTTTGTTAGGGGTTAGTTTTCGACTATTTAAAAAACTTTTATAAATTTCTGACGATTTTAAAATTCAGAATAAATATTTTTTTAAAAGAATTTTAGGCAATTTTTAAATAAACCGATGCTAAGTAAAATTATTTTGTTCCAATTTTTCTAACGTGTGCTTATCTTAGATATTTTCTTCTAAAGCTTCCAACCCCTTCCCCTCTTTCCAAACCCTAGAAATTAGGAACATCTCCCATCGATGTTATCATTTTCGTCGTTGGTGAAACTGAGCTTTGTGAGTGTTCTAAAAATCGTCGATAACAGTTAACAATGCTACTTTTTCATCGATTTTTGTAATTAATTGCGAAATCTGTATTTTTCAAAAGTTAAAACCGTCAAAAATATTAGAAAAAATTCCTGATAAAATTCAATATTATAGTGAATTGTGATAAAGATAATACATTAGACATTTTATAAATAGTGAATTTCTGAACAATTTATTTATAATATATAGTTTCTGAATCTATATTTCGTAACTATTTTTGTCTAGTTATCACTCAAGATATTTAATTTAATATCTTCTCTTCAGCTTTTATGAGATCTGCTTCCTCTTAGAAAATATTTTCATGTCTACTTAACTTATAAATTAAAATGTAATCATACAATGGAAACACTATGAAAGACCATTTAACCTCATAAAAAATAGGGTTAAATATGTTTTTCGTCCTTCAACTATTGACCGTTTTTGTGTTTAGTCCCTCTTTTAAAGTATGGTACAATTTAGTCCTTCAACTTTAGAAAACTCTGGTGTTAGTCCTTTTCACCAAATTTTTTTAACTTTATTTGTTGTTTCAAACGCGTTTCTCAGTTAACATTGAAGCAAAAATGTGTCAAAATGTGTAAACAATCCAAATGCTATAATGTAACGTGCTTGAAACAGCAAATAAAGTTAAAAAAATTTGGTAAAAAAGACTAAAATCATAGTTTTCTAAAGTTGAAGGACTAAATTGTACCATACTTTAAAAGAGGGACTAACACAAAAACGGCCAATAGTTGAGGGACGAAAAACATATTTAACCCTAAAAAATAGAAATATATGTTCATCTTCTAATAATTTATATTTTTTCTCCATATGTTTTTTCTTTTCATAACATCAAATATCTTCACGTAGTGTTAAACTTTCTTCAAAATAACAAAGCGAGATGCTGCAATTCACCTTTAAAGATCAATATTCGTACCAATCCAAAATAAGTCTGTAATAAGCACTAAAGATGTCAAATTTTTTTAAGTCTTATTTATATATGAATTACAAATATTCGTATTATCTTGTGAAAAAAAAAAATAATATCAGCAAGAATTAATGCTGTGATGTAGTTATAGCTCAACAATATATTGAAAAATATAGACACGCATCTTATATTAGTATTCTACATATTCTAAAGCATCCCAATTTCATATGTGTAGAAAGGGAAAAACAAATGGTTAATTTAATCATGTGTTCAGAAATCTAACACTTTTCTCCTGTTAAAAGTTTGTAGCAATGTTTGTTGTGGTATGGTGCAAACAGAAGAGAAGTATATTAATAAATAATGAAAATAAAATCTTATAGCAAATAGTTGTATGGTTGCAGAATTGTTATTTCTAATTTCAAATTTCTGGTATGAACCGATTAAATAAATGATAAAAACTTTATATTCCGTTTTTTTTTTTCAAATAGTGTGTATCTTTCGTAAGAAAAAAATCTATTAAAGATAGCAAAAAAAATTAAAAAAAAAACATATGAGATTTAAAATTACTTATTAAAATAAAACGATTAATTATATAAATATATAGAAAAGAAGAGCTTTTGAATTGGAATCTTCAAAAAAACATAACAAAAAACAAAGGGAATAAGACAGAAATAGAAATAGAGACATCACAATATGAAAGTCAAGTAAATATTTATCATAAAAATATTAACTTTTAAATTATGATTTTTAATTCAATAAACAAAAGAATTTTTTTCAAAGAAGACAAATGCTCATGGATTTTGTCATAAATCTTTTAAATTATAACGATTGTTTTTTAAATTCTTCTTCTATAAGAACAAGATATAGTCTTTTATCAATCAATATTTCATTATCAATGTTAGATCATCCCATCTCAATATTCCAATCAAAATCTAATTTATAATTTGAAAGAGTTACTATTATTGTAATTAGTTAACCGACCTATTTGATTGATTACCCTTAAATTTGTTTAAAGTAAATAGTTACGATGATAACACATGTTCCACGAACCAAGGTAGACACAACTTCGAGCTGTTATACATAATCAAGAGATGAAAAATGCTAAAATCACACAACCAACAGAGCTAAAATCTATATATTCAATTTTCATTCTAACTCCTTGTCTATGATTATTACTTTCCCGATTGGTCATACCAATAATTCTTGTTTTTGTATAAATTTTTATGGGAGTCGATCCTGGAGAAATCAGTTGAATTCGTTCCATCATGATTAAGATCTACTATCATAATACTTCATAAACTTACAATAAGCACTCTTCAAATGATCACTTATTTCAACATTTTAGTATTCAGAGTTAACAAATTGGAAAAAAGCTTTTAAATGAACTGTTTCCTTATTAGCTTCGATCAAATGACTTCCTTGTTATCTTCGATCACACAGTAATGGAGTTTGTCCCCAAATCTGTTATTACAAGTGTAGTTTTACTTTAGGTGAAGCTTGATATTGTGGTCAAACATCTAACCTTTCATTATTGTTTCCAAATTAAAAAAAAATAAATGTATATTTTTTAACAATATTATGTGTCGAGATCAATTAAAAAAAAAAACTTATTTGAACATTTTGATATACTTTCTTTTTTGGTTGGTGGACAAGATAGGCATAAATTAGCTGAATGCATTTGGGTCCTAATGACATTCATTTTTCCTTTCATGCATGCTTTGTCTTGATTCCCACTAAACTTCACGACATAAATAGAGAAGTTTCTTATAGCACTTATTCACATTATGAATCTATTAAAAAGCTTTCTTTTGATACAACTGTGCATAAGTTACAACTTCTCGTCATTATCACCGTTTTATAAACGACAAAATGTCATTGTCATGGAGTTTGGCATCTTGTATGGGTCATTTTCTTTGGTAGCCACCATACACCTATAGCAGCCACTGCAACCGCAAACCCTCTTCTTAAAAACCATCCTTCTTATTTTCACCCTCACAATCATCACCAGCTTCGATTGATTGCCCCAACATACAGACACCATTAGCATATTATATATATGTGTGTGTGTGTAAGCCACCACTATCTTTAAATAAGATAGGTACGTAAAACAAAAGCCTATGAAGTTGCTCAGTAGTATACAGGCTGGCTACCAGGAATTTGAGTAGTTTACATAATATAAAAAAAAAAATATATCGGTATTTTATGCAATAAATATATATAAAAGAAAATTTAATCCAGTTTTAATTAAAGTTAAAACTTACTTTTAATCCAATATAGCCCAACTATGTACATTATTATTCGATACCAAGTACTTGACTTTTCAAACTAAAAGCAGGAGGAATAAAAACACGCACAAGGATATTTTTAATTTTCATAAATAGCCTTTAATATTTACACAATCTGACCCATAGATATTTCGATTGCCAGTACATTTTTTTTTTCTAAATGAAAGTAGTTGAACTTACACAATAATACAAAAGAAACACTAATATTCATATTATTGTTACGCTTAAACGGAAAATTATAAATAACAAACCATTTTTTTCCAAAACAAGTTTATAAAGGTCCTTTCATTAACATTTATGAGACAAAAAAATATGAAAGAAAAATGAAATAAACCTTTCATTAAACTAAAAGTAACGTATGTTTCCACATCAAAATATTATTATTTCCACATTAAAATAAGCTTTTAGGTAAAGCAATATGTAAAATTACATTAACAAATTTGTCATATATAAACAAAGTTTATCTAAAGTATTATTGAATTTTTTTTTTCTTGTTTTCTTATATTCCAAGTATTTATAAAAGACTTTATTCAGAATAACCCAAACTCTAGATGACTCATGAATTTCCTTGTTTACTTTCTGGCACTACTTTTATATGATTGAAACGGAACATTACTCCACTATTAAGCATAGGCGAACAGAGTGGCCAGAGAAGTGAATATATATATATATATATATATAGGATGTTAATTGTTAAATGGTAGTGCATGAGAAAATTGTGAATCAGGGAATACGAACAAGTGATGAAATGTCAGAATATCCTTGGATTGATGACGCTTCCCCACATTATTACCCTACTTACTCAATATGTACACACAGTTCTTAGAATCAAAATTTGTGCTGCGCATAATACCCAAATAGCCTTATCCGATTCTGGTTTACTTCGATTTCATTCAACATATATAGAGGAAAATTGATACCAGATTCCCTTAAAAACCAACTAAATGATTCCCTTGCAACTTGGACTCCCTTCAAGAGTACCTTTTATTGACATTCACGCAGCAAAGACCTACATACAGTACAACTAGGTGAAGTGCAGTGTGCTGCCTACCACTTGGAAACCTACATTCCAAATATACCTTTTCAGGAAAGAAACAAGCAGAGACCTTTAGACCACATGGTGAAGAAAATGACGTGTTTAGTGTAAGGCACTCCCTTGAGCTTCTTCAAAAAACTCCAAGTAATAAAAATACTAACAAATGTCTAAAATGAACGTAGACACTTCTTCCCGTTTGTTACTTGATAGACATGTGAATCAAGAGATTTGTCTCTTCTGATCTGATGTGTGGAGATATGATTTAGAAGACAAATGGCCATTGATCTAAGAATCAACCCTGGTGACTGATAAAATACATGCCCATGTAAAATAGGTTATGCTGTTAAAAACACATCGATTGATTTTCAAATTCACTGTCATTATTGCTCATTATTCTCTAAAATGCACCCCTTTTAGATAAGTCCATTCCATTTACAAACCAGTATTTGGAGCATCGGAATAAACCCGGAAGAAAAGTGCATATCCATTTTACGTATCAGATTCAAAAACTCCAACCAATCAAGACATAAGATCTTTCAAGAGTGAACAGTACAGTCATGTCGATTAATTGACTGAGAACAAACTTGGGTCATAGATTATCATCACCATAAATTATGCTATGGACGTCAAGGACAGAAGTTTCACGAATACACTAAGATTCACTCCTGAATTTGAAATGCGAGTGAAATTATGCATAAACAAAAGGGAAAATCAAATTACTTCTTCACGAAGACAGAATGAAAACATGAGATATATAACATGCCTTGTGAAAAGGAATTCCTTACCGACGCGCTAGAATATCATTACTTAAACACAGGGGCGAAGAATTAAAGGTTGGAAAGCATTCTGTTAAGGGTAAATAGGTTATTATATGGAAAGGAAAAAAAGGAGCAAAACCACAAAAAAGAATAACCTGCGCTTGGAAGGATACTACAATAATCTCAATAAGAATCTATTTCATAAACTTCTTAAATACTTGCTCACGAGAAAGAATAAATAATCTTTTTCAAAAGGTAAAATATATTTACATGGAAATTAAAACAACATAAGCATTTTAACAAGTTTAATTCTAAAAAATTTCAAATTAATTAATACGTAAGCTAATTATAAATTCTGAAAAAGAATTCTATAAATGTTTACAGAAAAAATTATCATACTGTATCATCAGTTTTGTTTGGAAGCAGACAATTTCCAAAAAACATAATTGTTATTTTAAAAAAAATCTAAAAATGTTGAAAACACGAGATTGTTAGTTCAGAATAAACTCAATCAAACACTACAAAAGTTACTTCAGACTGGTTAATCAACGCACAAGGATAGAACAATGAAAAGGAAAAATTAGCAGAGTATTGTACAGAAGTAACCAGCAGCAAACAATAATGCATTCTGTTCAGTACGGCTAATATATCAGATTTATTTTTTCTCTCCTTTCATAGCAAAATCACAAATCAGAACATTGGCTGGCATCTACAACATCTCTGTAGGCATTCTCTAGGAAAAACACGAAAGGAACCAAAACAAAATTATTTCAAATCACACCAGGAGCATCTAGATTTAAATCCTCTCCTGGAAAAAACAAAAACACTTTGAAAGAAATGTTGATACAGAGAATTCGTCAGCGTTATATAGCTAACAAATCTTGCGGCACGAAAAAGGAGGAAGCATCTAAAGAGTATTATTATTGAAAAGAAGAAAGAGAAAATGAAATCGTCGGTAAAGAGAGGCAAAGTGAGCGCTGGATGCAGAGGTTTATCGACCGATTCTTGCTTTGTGTTCTTCCACAGCCAAATTCAGGAAGAGATCGATGAACCGCTGCCTCCAGTGACTTCACCTCATCTCCATACGCATCAAAAACAAATAATATCTCCCAGCAAAAATCAAGACAACAAACAAACACGAGTTCGTGATTTTTCCTTTTTCATTTTTTTGCTTTTTTCGTTTATGCAGTTGAGAAATTGAACGCAAAAAGACGGTAGCTAAAAACAGCAAATAGGATCCGTGATGTGTAAAACATAGATCTGAACATAAAGAGAAAGGAAGAGGCAATTTCCCTTCCATCACAATCCACACACATAGACGGGCGAAAATACGAAATATAAGAAACTAAGCAATAAATAGTATTAAAGAAAAGGAAACAATAGGATGCAGATAGAAGAGAGAGAAAGAGAAATATATGTGATATGAACCAGGAATCTGTGGAGTCACCATTGCACCATTGCCGCAAGTGTGTGTGTATCGTTTTCTCTCTCTTTCTCTCTCTTCTTCTTCTTGTTTTGAGTCACAGATCCACAGTGACTTTTCAAAGGCCAATCATTCTCCATTTTTTTGTTTCTTTTATCGGGGCATCATAATTACTATTCCATCCCTCTTTTCCAAACCCAAATTTTGCCCTACACAATTTTTTTTTCATGTGCCGTACCAACTTTATTATATTATCTTTAATTACAGTTATTTAATATATATTAATCGAAACATGTGTCCATTTCTTTTTATTAAAAAAAAATTATTAAATATAAAATAAATTTTATTAAAAATATTTCTAAAAATAAATTATTTGTATCTTTATCAAATAATTTTTTACTATAAATAAATATTTAAATTAAAAAAATTATTGAAAGAATAAAATAATAAAATCATTGTTTTAATTTATAAACTAAATTTAGGATAAAATAAAAATGTGATTATTTTAATTTAAAATAACGGTTTCCTAAAGGTAAAATTTTAAAAAGTAAATATAAAAAATAAGTTCTTTTATATATAGATAAGTTGTTGTTTAATATGTTTACACATAAATAGTTTTAAATTAAAAAAATAGTTATGGTTGAAGAAATTACTTTAAAAATTATCTTTAGAATTAATTATGTTTTTTTCACTAAATTATGACGCAATTTTAATTTCGTTTCTATTCTAAGTTTAGAAAATATGTGGACTAGTCTTCTTCCTCAACAATATTAACTATTGTTTGGCGTGACAAATTAATCATGTTAACCTTTTAAAACGTTAAAAGAAAAATCTGTGAACTGCATCCAACATAATTGATAATGTTAATGTTTTTAAATACATTCATATATACTTATTAAGAAAACTATCCATAGAGATAAAAATTAAAATAAGATAATAGTTTAGTGAGAAAAAAAAACATAGATAATTCTTGCTTTTTTTTTTCAAATATAAAACTTATGACGTCACGTTAAAATGTATTTTTATTAATAGTAATTTTTATATGAAATTTCCGTTGATTTGTTTAGAAAAATTTTAAACTAACTTTTTTCTATTGGTTTCACACTTAACGAGAATTAAAAAATGAATTTATAGTTACATGAAATTGATTCCAAGTATATATTATTATCAGCATAGGATGCCTAACAATTTCGTTAACTTCTATGATTAATAATTAATTATCTTTTTATTTGATAGAAGTATTATTGAAACCATACAATAAAATAAAATAAAATGAAATAAACATTTATTAGATCAACTTATTATAAAACAACTTCTCAAAATAAAAATACATATAAATTTAGAAAATAGTAAAAATTTTAAAAAAAATTATGAAATTATAATTACATCATAATAAATTATTGATCACACTTGGTCACATGATTATCCAATATAAAGTATCTTTTTCTCTCAAATTACCCACAACAGAACTGATTGTCTAATAGATCTACTTGTTCTCATTAATTATAGCCTGGCAAAAATAAAAATATAAAATAATAAAAAAGCCACTCAACTTTGTTATCATCTAAAAGCATGTCATGACAATGTTGCCCCTTATGGCTAAATAAGAAAGAATCGTACCCTTTATATATTTTTCTAAAAACATATTCCTTATTGATTAAAATTTATTAAATTAAAAATGAAAAAATACTGAGTTTTTTATTTTATTTTTTATGTTGAAGCATTTCAAAGAAGTTTTTTAATTTTGCTAAAATTAAAATATAAAAAATAGAGTGGAATGTGATTAACATAAAAATGCATTAATTTTTGAAAGAGAGTGTTGAATGTAAGGAATGAAAGAGACAAAAAAGCAACAGTTGGAGGTTCAGAAAACTAATGCATGCAATGGTGGGTATCTCTTTCATCCAATAATGGACTATTTATTTAAGGATTTATTTGTCTTTATTCATAAACCCTAATATTATCTTCTTTTTCTTTCAAACACCTCATCAACTCAATTCCACTAACTTACAAAACGCCCATGCTATGCTTACAAAATTATTTCTAGTTAAGATTAAAAAAAAAACATTTTTTTAAAAATTTAGATTAATTAACAATTCGACTTAGCAACATAATGATTCCACAACTAATTAAATAATAATGGTCACTTACAATTAATAACCTTTCTTAGGCGATAGTAGAATTAGGATTAAGGGTATCATTAGTGTTTTTCTAACCCAAAAGGATAAAAATCCAGTAAAGACTATATAAATATATAATTTTAAAATAAAAAATATGGTTTACATTTCAAAGAAAGTATTAAGTGTAACGCCGGCAACTTACAGGGACTATTAACTGTCCTCACAGATCAACATACAAGGCTTTTCAGTGTGTTTTTTCCTCACTCACACACTCTCTGATAAAACTTCTCAGAAACTTACCCATCCCTAAATTACTCCAGGCTAAGCACGCTTAACCATGGAGATCTTATGGATTAGGCTACAGAAAAGCAAATGCATTTAGCCAAATTAATTCCTTTAAGTTATCCTTCAACAATATAGTCTCATACCTATATAGTTTCTAGATCTCTCTCATTCCGATGTATGTTCGATTCGTTCATGTGCCCCTTCCACTAGAAGTCTGTCAGGAGCCGCTCCTTGTCCGTGCCTCTTGCACCGACGATCACTCTCCACTCTCCTCGGTGTCACATTAAGCATGTGAAATTAAAATATTACAATAATTTTAGCTCTTGTTTAAAAATAATCTATAAATATACTCTTGTGTAAGAATAACTTTTAAAATGTAATTGATGTTTTGTAGATAATAAATTTAATTAAAGTTTTAATATTCTTTTAAATGTAAATATCTTTTAATTGGATTTTTTATTAAAAATTGCTTTTTTATGGAGTATTTGAAATTTTGTTTTTTTAGTTTAATTCCTGTTATTATTTGATTGTACTGTGTTGTTTGATATAACATGACTGTTATTTTATATTGTCATTGTTTACGTATTTTGTGTTTTTAAATGAAAAACAAGAAAATGGTTTAATTAAGTTTTTAATTCTGCGTGAATTTAAATATTAATTAATTAATTATTATAGAATATTTTATTAAATGTTTTAAAGTTTGGTATTTTTTAATTGAATCATTGTTGTCAATTAGAGTAGGTAACTGTTTGATTTTGTTTATAAAAAAGATTGAGAAACTTTCATTTTTTTTTAATAGTCAAGTTAAAGGTATTTTACTTGAGATCGTAAAATAAAATAATCCAATTAACAGAAAAGATTCAATCACACAATATAGTAATTTTAAACATTGAATAAAAATTTAATTAAAAATAATCAAATTTATAAATAAGTGTAAACATAGTCACGTCACTCTGTCAAAATTAACAATAGTAACTCAATAGAAAATATAAATTTTTTATTTTCATTTAGAATATGGTTGGACATCAATGCTTTTTAAACTACATCTGCTTATTTTTAAGTACCAGTGTTAATATTTTCAATGGGTCCAACAAATATCATAAATAAGTTAAAATAAACAAAAGAATTATGAAATGTATAAGAATAAAGTTTTATTTATGAGATTCAATTTGTAATATTTTAAAGTTATCGTATTGAAGTAAAACCGTTGCTTAACTTATAAGAAATAAGAATATAAGTACGTGTAGTGATCAGAAGCATTTAAGACGTGTTAAAAAGACAAAGAGGTACTAGACCGAGATTAATATGTTATTGATAATTTAAATTAATATTGTATCATAATCATTAGTGAAAAAGGATAAGTCTAATAAAGATTTAATTTACTTTAATTAACTATTATAATACTTCATTATATTTTAACTAATTTACCACATGCAACAACAGAGACATTAAACATATATACAACATATACATAGCATTAATAATATACTAATCAGTCTTTTATTGATTTTAGTACAAGAATATCTCCTGTGAATACCATCCAACTAAATTAAAAAACTTAATTTAGGATTGAAGTAATTAATTAGATAATGTTTTACCTAAAAATTGATTATATTTGAACCACGTAGAGTCATCCTTATAAGTGAGAGGTCATGAAAGGCGACAACACGAGAAAAGAAGACGACAAAAACTTGAAAGTAGTCCATGCATGCGCAGTCAACATCTATGTTTGGAACGAGATATTTATAAAGGAAAAAGTCTATTTTAATTATTTTTTAATAATTTTTTTACAACGCATATACGATAGTTTGTGATTGGTCTGTTTCAAATATTTTTTTTAAACAGATCAATAAAATAGTAATAGGTGTCCTTTGTCAAAAAGTTATTCAAAAAAAATTATTAAAATATCATTATCCATTCATCTATAAAATGATAAAGAAAAAAGATATCACACCTCATTCACATGTTGTTGATGTGGGTGTGGCTCACTTTGGAACTTTTAACTGAGATATGGAAGAAAAAACGAAAGCCCTACTTTTCTCACAATGTGCAATGAAGGAAGACATCCATGCATATGTAAAAACCATCTGCAAAAGTGCAAAGTTTCTTCTTCCTTTATCCCTTTTCCACGTTTGTTTTCCACTCATTTCAAGTTTCCACACCACGCTAAGAAACCTAAACATCTTTCTTATATTAGCAAACAAAAACCAAACCATCACTACCCTTTATTTATATGTATTATTCTTACCTCTTAGCAGATTATATTAATGCTGATTAACCATGGCAACACCAGCACTGGTTTCAATGGTGCAGTCAGAGCAGCAACAAGGTGAAGGAGAAGCTGTTCCGAGCACTACTGCTTCTACCGCATGGAAGTCTTCAGGATCTGTTGCTCCATTTTTTGCTGTGATGTCTGTGCTTGTAATTCTGGCTGTTCTTTCTTGCTATTTGGGTCGCAAGTGGAATCGAAGACCGAAAACACCATTGGAGAGTATCAGAGGGAGAGGGTTTTCTGGGTGGCTAAAGCGTGTGTGCCGGGAACGCATTGGCAATGATATCGAAGTTGGTGGTGTTGGGGCCAAGGTCATGGTTTGTGATGATGACCTTGAGGAAATTCATCATTGTATAAATGGTGAAGTTGCTCACCAAAACACAACTTAAGTTTGATCCTAAACTCAAATTTGTTCGATTTCAACATTATTAATCACATGTCTGTCATCCTAATGTTATTTTCAATCAATCAATTTTTTTTTTTTTTTGTGAGGGTTTTGGTTTGGAAAAACTTGGTCTAAGGAGTATTTAGTTTGGATGATAACCCATGCTATACTAAAATTAAAATATATATAGATGATAAAATTACATTAAAAAAAGAAAATCAAATGATGTTTTTTTTTTTAACTTTGATAAAAAAAAAATAGCATAAGAAGAAAGTCTAATTCATTTACGTAAAAACAACAATTATAACAGCTATAAATGCTTCCAATAATTAGTCCAATTATATCGATGACTTTCTTTTTCTTGTAGTGTCTGAGAACAAGGCTTAATTAATCATCGCTTTCTAGCAATAAATGAAAAAAAAAAAAGGGAGATGAAATTAATAAAGCGATTTGTTGAACCAATGGGCATGGTGGTGAATTGCAAAAGAACATTAATGCTAGCATGCATATGCATATGCATATGCTATAGGATATTAATTAATGCTAACATTATGCAATTGTACATGGTGTACTTTACAACAATAATGAACACATGGGGACAAACCCAACTGTTTTTCTTTCTCTTTCAAAGAATCCAAAATGACCAGTTCCTAAAAAGAGTGTGAAGATAAAGCCACCTCAACCTAGCTGGAAGAGAGGAAGCATCACATTCACATGGATGGTGGTTGAACATGCTTGCTAATGAACC
Organism: Vigna radiata var. radiata; assembly: GCF_000741045.1. Taxonomy (NCBI): domain Eukaryota; kingdom Viridiplantae; phylum Streptophyta; class Magnoliopsida; order Fabales; family Fabaceae; genus Vigna; species Vigna radiata. The sequence goes on from NC_028357.1 coordinate 39,368,111, forward strand.
CTGTCACTTTCATTCTATATGTACTGTACTATACTATTCATTAGTTTAGTCAAACCTTGAATTCGAGAAAAAAAAAAAAAAACAACCTTATTAACATATTAACAGGACATAGCACACTTTGGAAAATTTCAAACACTCAAATTTGTCTCATCACACACAAAACTTCTCACTGGATCACATGACGGTGGAAATTTCCCATTTGTGTGTGTGCACATTTGTACGTAATATAACCGTTTACTTTGACCAAATTACGACAATACAAAAACATCATCATGATTAAAGTAGTGGTAACGAGAATCAAACATAGTAGATAGGAAACTTCTTAGAGGGCACAACACAATAGTTTAATCTTATATAACCACCGACGCGGCTTGTGTTTGTACACTCTGACTGAGACATTGACGTCTCCTTTTCCTTTTTCCTCTATTTGTGGTTCCTTCTTTGCGTTGGAAATTATCTGCATTACCATGTCTAAGCTTGGAGTGCAGCAAGTGAAGCAACTGAGAGAGATATTCGGTCGATTTGACATGGACTCAGATGGGAGTTTAACGATGTTGGAGCTAGCAGCGCTTCTGAGGGCACTGGGGTTGAAGCCTTCGGGGGACCAAGTCCAAGCCCTGTTGGCGAACATGGATTCAAACGGCAATGGGAAAGTGGAGTTTGAGGAGTTGGTGAGGGCAATTTTGGATGACATAAACGAACAGGTTTTGGTGAACCAGGAAGAGCTCCTAGGGGTGTTCAAGTACTTCGACCGTGACGGCAATGGTTTCATTACGGCGGCGGAGTTGGCTGGGGCCATGGCCAAAATGGGGCAACCTCTCACTTACCGAGAACTCACAGAGATGATCAGAGAGGCTGACACCGATGGCGACGGCGTTATTAGCTTCACTGAGTTTGCCTCCATCATGGCTCGCTCTGCTTCTGATTTTCTTGGCCTCTCCTTCCGCTGACTGAATATTCTTATCATTCATTTTGTAGCTTCTTTTCAATGATTTAAAGAAATAAGGGTTCTTGCTTCTGCTGCACTTATTGCTTCACCACTACTACTCTTGATTTCTCTGTAAAAATAAGATTTTTGGAACTCCGAATTGAAGCAAAATATGGAATCAAAGAGTTAATTAACACTATATTCTTATTATTAAACTGAAGGAGAATGATATTTTAACAACTTTTTTACAACAGGATACGTGTGACAATTCTATTAGTCTGTTTGAATTTATTCTAAAAATATATTTGAAACAAACCAATAACAAACTGCCACGTATGCGTTGTCAAAAAATTATCAAAAAAGAGTTGTTAAAGAGACTTTGTCCTTTTCCTAAGGAAAATAAAATTTTAACACCATTTTTTGACACCATTTTGACACTGCACACATGTTAAAATGTGGTTGGATGATTTCAAATTAAAAAACAAACTTTGGTTTTTCTCTTTCAAATATACCCCTGCCTCAACTTTTTTAATTTGAAATCGTCCAATCACATCTTGACACGTGTGCAGTGTCATAATAGTGTCAAAAAATGATGTTAAAATATCATTGTCCTTTTCCTAAACTCAATATTAATACTTACGACATATTTTGAGAACTCTTTTTTAACAACATTTTGACAACAAAATACGTGTTATCATTTTATTGGTTTGTTTGAATTTATGTTTAAAAAAATATTTAAAACAGACCAATCATAGCCTTGTAAAAAAATTGTAAAAAAAATTATTAAAGAAACTTTTTTTTCTCATACTTACTCATAGTTTCTGTCAATTTTTAGCGTAACTTTTTTTTTTAGTTAAGACAAGCAGTGACGAATGTTGGTTAGGAATGAGTAACATTGACTCCCAATTTTTTTTTATATAAATTAATATATAATTTAAAATATTTTATTTATTTAATATCTAACAAATTTTGTATATTAGTAAAAAGAGTTTGATATTTCCAAAATATTTATCGAAGAAGATCTACCCTTGAAAAAAAAAAGCATACGAAGCCATATGCTTTGTAAAGAAATTCTCAAAATAAAATTTTCCACACCATTAGCAGTTCTGGAAACAAAAGATGCGGCACTAATAAGAACAATTCACGTGACTTTGTTCCCACGGTAAGAAAATGTAAAGTATTTTAATGGATTCATAATGTACGAAGAATCAATATTTTATTTATATTTTCTCGGTTATAACAAATACTATTGTAGTTTTGCTTACCATTATTATAATAACTGGTATTCTTAGCTTTCTATAAAATGTTAATTAATTTACTTTTAATGTCTTCAAATAAATCACATCAATGTATACATATAAAAAAACAAAAAAGATATTTGACACTACTTTGATTCTTTCGAGATATTTTGATCCTCATATTTTAACAACACATTTTAACAATTTATTTTAGAATAAAACATGTGTTACTATTTTTATGTCTGTTTGAATTTATTTTAAAAAAATATTTAAAACAAATCAATCAAAAGTTAAAATGTACATCTAATAAAAAAATTGTTAAAAAAAAGTTATTAAAGTGTGATTTGAGGGAAAAAAAATCTTAATAAAAAAATCTTAATATTTGTATTTCAAGATTATTACAGTTTAAGATTTCCTTATTGAAATATGACTTATTGAAATAATTTTACGTTCTCAAGAAAGTTTAAATTAAAAAGTTAAAGAAATATTTCATGAAAAACCAAAAACATATTAATATATTCTATAGAAGAATAAAAAAAACTGAACTGTGATCATCTCAGTACATGGTTAGTTTTGAATACAAAACTTTTTTGACATATATGATATGAACTCTATCGCAAAGATAGTCTATCTATGCTAGTGTTATTAGATCTGAATCAGGGTTTGTCCTCCAAACTAAAGCAATAACTGATTCTGCGTGATTTGTTTAGGTACGTATTTTTCACTTCGAACATTGTTGTTGTTATCATTACATTCTCGTTAGAGAAATTGCTATACGTTTGAAACCCAGGAACTATGAAGAGGTTTCTGTAAGCATGAAATTATGTTGTTTGTGTTATAAAGCCAAAAGATTTCTGAAATTCGATTCAGACAAAGATACAGAATGTTGGGAAGAATGTGTACCATGAAAGAATGAATCAATATATTCTTCTATACTAGGATAAATCATACATTATTGTTGACCACAGCGCTCTTTCTAATCTCGAAGCACTCAGATTTTATATCATAATCTTCTCAACAACAAAAAAATACCAACGAACAGACTGCTTTATTGTGCTTCGTTTAAGGATTCATGTCATGCTGCATATGGAAAACGCTCCTTTACCTTAAATATGTACAAGGTTTGTAACCTATGGAAAAATTTACACCCTTGTCTCTTTTTGTTTTCCTCTTACGGATGAATCCAGCTGAGACAACAACACAACAACAGCAACAAAATTATGATTATCGGTCATCAGACTGCCCTTCAGAACGTTTGGATGATTCAAATATTATGGATGTTGTTTCAGGTTTTGTGCTTGATTCAACTCTTCTGGATGCATTAAAACGTTTGGATGCTTCCAAACGAGCTGTGAATCCAACTGTGGTGTTTCTTATCGATCGCTGCCTTACCACATTGCAGTATTCTGGATCACTCGTTTGGCCGTCCTTCCTTATCCACTGAATCATTTGATGGTACATGGGGAAGAAACGCATTTGGATGGAAGCATAGACGAAATATGGAAGAAGGGAAGCAATGAGAATGAGCAAAGTGATGATCCAGAAATATGGTGCTGGTGCAAGAGCTTCAACGAAGACCTTATAGGCAGTGGTGGAGAAGGAAGGGTCTATGGCTCCATATGCCATGAGGAATATATACCAGAATATGATGCTTCCCCAGATGAATATATGCTGTACATAAGTGAAGTAACTGATAGATAATGCCATTTGACAATTCACCACCCACACAACACAGGTGTACATGGTGGCACCAAGAACTTCCAGCTCCACCACTTCACCCCCTTTGCGGAATGCCTGATGTTCCATGGTACGGATGCAGAAGAAGAATATGATGGCAGAAGTCACAACTCCATTAATTATCCAACCGATGATCCTTTTCCAGCTGAATAGAATGTTTTGGATGCCTTCTTGGTATAATAATGGAAACTGTAAAATGAAAGCAGAAGACAGGTTTCATGAGAAGACAACAATCATGTAGTTTTTAACTATATCACTAAGGAAACTGAGTTTTCACTAGTTGACATCGTGAAGCTACTGAGTTCCGAGGCCTACCTTGAGACATAGTTTGGAAGAGACATCCTGATCAAACACTCCCAATGCAATTACAGGAAGTGAAGTGAAGAAGACATTATATAGTGACATGAACCAATCATTGTATGCAGCCTGGCCGGAGAATGAGGCATATATCTCAAAGAAGAACAGAGTGAAGCCGAAGGTAATATTCTTGTAAAAGAAGTAGCAGATCTGCCAAACAAAAGGTCAAGTTTGTCACAAACCAAAATAATTATAGTAACCTTAGTTGAACAAAGACTCTGCAATAGGGTGGCATCAGTGCAGGCAGATACATGCCAAATTTAGGAATCTCATAGTATTATGTAACATATGTGAAGACAAGACAAGATTGTTACCATTGATGATATCCTTCTGTAACACCAATGTCCGTGCACAAGAAGCAACCGCTCAAGAAACCGAAATTGGGCTATTGCAATGTCACTTGACATAACTGCCTGGAAGTTTTAATGAAAGAGAGGAATGAAAACATTAGAGACAAAAAAGTAAAAACAATACAAATTCAGGGTAGGGGTTAAAGAAAGTATGGGAAAAAAATGAAGGAAAAAGATATGCAAGATGTTAGAGATTTACCTGCATGCCTTCCACACCACTAATACCAATTCCAATGTCTGCTTCTTGGAGCATTCCAACATCATTTGCCCCATCTCCAATAGCTAGTGTTGTACTACCAGTTCTCATCTTCACAAGTCTTGTAACCTGCATTATTATTTAGAAGATGAATAAGAGACTGTGCAAGGAAAACCACCAAAGGAAAGAGACTATGATTCGCTCTTAAATATATTGCTTTTCGGTAAAAAATCTCTTTGCCTTGTTGATCATTAAAAACTTCCAAGGCTAACTATAACACAATAAGTACAAGACATACATAGCTGGAGTTTTTTTCAAAAGATAACTTACAAGTGCTTTCTGCTTGGGAGAGGAACGACAGCAGATAACAGATGCGCAGCCAATGGCAAGTCCAAGAAACAAATCATTTACATCATCTTCCAGTGCATATGTAAGAGACTTCCCATCAATGATCAAGGCTAAGGCCTCATAGCTTTCATCTGATGAAGAAAGTAAGGATTTTGCCTCCCTTAGTTGACGAATAACACTTGACTTAATTGCCTGAAAAATCAATAAGATTCCATGAGCACATCAATACATTGTACATCCAGTTATAATATTCAGTTTTGCAAGTCCCTTTCTAACACATTCCAATCCATGCATGTAATACATAGGATCTCCTTGTTGTACTTGAGTGAAATAACAACCTAAAGAGCATGCAATCATCTCATGACATGCTAAATAGCAACCAGTATCTGTCGAAGGAAGTTAAGGATCAGAGTTGTTTACCGCATCAGCAGCAGCCTTGTCCTCCATTTTCTCCAATGATTTGATTTCTGGAGTATCTGAGCTAATTATAATTTGTTTCATTCCTTGTCTGAGTAAGCTACAAGCAAATCTGCAACCACACAAAAATTTTCAAATCAGTGACATCATATTGCTTGCGCACATAACTCCAAGATTTATTGATTGTTTTTTAACTTACCCTATATTAATTGCTGTCTCCATTTTATCACCAGTTAAAACCCATAGCTTAATCCCAGCCTGTGCTAGCTTATCAATGCATTCAGGAACCTGCGCAACAAGAACTGATTCATAAGAACACAATATATAGAACTATTATAATGAAGTTATTAGACAAGGAAATTTTCAAAACATGATGAGTTGAAAAATGTGAAAAGGTACTAGCTCTGCCGACTATTTAAGTAATTTCAATTATATGTGAACACATTATTTAGAGCATACCCCATCTTGTAGTTTGTCTTCAACTGCAGTAGCACCAAGAAGAATTAAATCCTTCTCAATATTTTGTATTATGCTCTCAACAAGCTGCTCCTGGTCTGCACTCACTAAGTTCTTGGCCTCTGTGAACTCTTTATTAAATTGATAGTACTCTTCCTCATTAAGTTCACGATATGCAAGTATCAAGGTCCTCAAACCAGAATCAGCATATTCACTGAGGTGCTGCTTTGTGTTCTCTTCAAATTGCCTTCCATTCTTTGCAATTCGTTCAAACATTACACTGATTGTGAAAGCCAGAAAAGTAAAGCAATTCAATACTATGAACTTTGAAAACAAATTAAATGATGCTGACATACTGTATTAGGGATAGCCAAGTATGAGATTACAAACCTGTCAGCGCCTTTGCTGAGAAGCAACAGTTTCCCCTCCTCATCTCTTACAATTACAGACATCCGTTTTCTTGCACTACTAAACTCTAATACGTTCAGAAGTTTGTAGGACCTGGAAAAGTGAAATTATATGCCATTTTTAATACACAATTAAAGATTCAATTGCATATGTATAAATATAACAAGATATTAGATAATTAAACCTTCACATTTAAGCACAGTAACCTCACCTTTCAACTTTCAGGCCTGTTATGGGGTCTAATTCATGCAGTGAAATAGCTGTATGTGTCCTTTCATAAAATTCAAATCCAAGTTCCCTGGCCGCAATCACAAAAGCTGCCTCATCTGGTGATTCAGCTTCATATGAAACCTTCCCAGTTACTTCATCAACTTCTGGTATTGCAGTGTGGCATACAGCGAGAAGCCTTAAGAAATTCTGGATTACATTGGAATTGGGTTCTTTGATCCAATTTCCATTCATGATCCTTTCATCCATAAAGTTAAACCCTTTAATGGATGGCTTTGATTCACGAACCATTGCACTGTTGTTGTTTTCTTTCAACTCTTTACCCGAATCTGATTCATGTCTCATAGATAGAGCTCTCTCAACTTCTGTAACTCCTCGGCCATAAGCAACCCCAGCAATAGAACACTTGATAAATTCCATAGAATTACAAGTCAAAGTTCCTGTCTTATCTGAAAGTATGGTATCTACTTGGCCAAGTTCTTCATTCAAATTTGATGTACGAGCATGTGCTGGCTTGTCAGTTTCCGCATAATACATATTCGCATCCTGGTTGATGAAAATGCTTTGAAGAACCTTCACAATTTCAATGGATACATACAAGGAAATCGGAATCAAGTAACTGTACAACATAAGTGCTGTCAAGAAATGCAGAATTGCAGCAGCTACCGGTTCATTAGGGTCATAGAAAATTTCGGTATCATCTGGTCTAAGGTACCATCTCTTCATTCTTCCATTTTCAATGTCATCATTTGTTGTAATCCCAAAGAATATGGACCCAATGAAAGAAATCAAAATAAGTAGAAAGAAGAGGCAGTAGATAATTTTATCCATCCTTTTCTCAATTTTGCTTCTCTTGGATGGCGGGTCTGTTGCATTCTGCATAACCTTTGTATCATGTCCAGTAAAGATTACCACACCATAAACAAAATCTGTGTTCCTCAGCTTAGAGTCCCTGAGAAGTAGCTGTTGAGGTGCAAGAGGATACTGTTGATCCCCAAACTCCATGCTTCCAACAAATGCGTACAAATTTGCATTTGGATCTTCACATGTGATGACAGCCCTGAAATTTTGAAAGCTCGAATCTTCTTGCAACTTTGAAGTTTCTTCCAATGCTTGTTTCAGTTTCAGATTTGTCTCTCCATCAAGATTCATAGTCTCGACATAGCAAATTGCATCATCATAATTTGACGCAAGTAAGATGAGATCAGCAGGAAAAAATTCATCTTTTTCCACTCTCACTATATCTCCAACTTTCAAATCCCTCCATTTAGAATAGGCAAAATCACTACCTCCACCATGCACTTTAACTTTTCTGTTATTTATCTCTATATCCTGAGGAAATTACAAAACAGTATCATCGGCCTGAGATTAATCAGAAAACGTAATCATTTTGCTTTTTGTGAATGAAAAAAAGGTTCACTAACATTAATGCAACCCTTATTACCTATTTATCAAAAAAGCTCTTCGTATGCTAAGAAGAAAAAATCTATCTGACCTATGTGTAAGCATGAATTTAACACGGAAACCCCTAAGCCTCTCACAATTTCACTTACCGGTTCAAATCAACTCTCACCATAAATTTCCCAACCAATTAATATTGTATTCAATACATCTGCAATCAATAGCCACATGTTGTAGTCTAGGAATAATGGATTGAATAGTCCAAATTTTAGCCAAAAAAGCCTATCATCCATAAGTACCATCACAGACATGCAGTCTACCTAACAACACAAGGTAAGAGAGCAAACATCCTTTGAACCAAGATGATATCAAAATTACAGAACATTACCTGTTGTTTTCGTCTAAAATCTTCAACGAACTCTTTGGCCATTGTGGCAGCTACCACAACCAGTAGAGGGACAACATTACTGACTCCAGAGTAAGGAGACACCGGAAAGAAAGACAAAACTGCACAAACGAGGAAGTAGAAATTTGCAACCCTCCTGAACTGCTCAAACAAGGACTTGGGGAGGAACGTGGCCAATGTATACTTAGTTGTTCTGACATAATTGTCTCCATAATTGAGAAGACTCGCGGTGGCACGTTCAGGGTCATTGCAATGGACTTTCCTTGAGAACCCAGGGCCTCCAATCAGTGAATGTTCTTCCTTCATGGAAGCTTTCCCACACGTGAATGCATGGATTCTGCCGAAGTGATGCCTCCTCCTTCTACCCCCAGCCATGGCTCAAACTCCACCAAAAACTCTCAAACTTATCAGATTTACCCTTGAAAGTTTCAAACCCAGCTCTAACAACTCAATGACCCTCAAAAGCAGTTGTGAAAAACAAGAAAGATATGTGGCGTTGAAGCAATGAAATGGAAGAAACAAAAGAATCAAACAACTGAAAGGAAGTGATTTGCAGAGGGTGAGAAAGAAGTCTTAAGCACAGAGAAAGACAAAAAAAACTGTTCTTTATATGTATCTGTACAAATATGATAAACCCAGAAAAGAAAAAAACACAGGTTCCCTTGTTACAGCTGAAAGGTATAACTTTGGAATGAAAGTGATGAGAAACAAGGCAACCTATTATGTGTTCGATTGGGTTGGAAGCTGAATTGTGACTGCCCTCCCAGTTTGACTCGCCGTGGCTAACAAGAATAGACTTTTCAACGTGCACATGGGAATGGATCTTTCTCTTAACCCCTCTCCATACTCGCTTTTAAGACCATAAACAAATACAATTACACATAAAAAAAAACACCTAATAATTATCTAATTTTGTTTTTTTTCTCTCTGGGACCAGGGTCATTCAAGGAGAAATATTAGGTGAAGGATTTCTAACAAATAACAGATACTGTTCATATGAGAATGCCAATTCATTACTTTGGATTAACTACGTTGGATTTCATAAATTAGCATGTAAATGTATTTTTGGAAAAAGAAAAAGAAAAAAAAGCAAAGAGTGATTTTTTTCTTTTACAAGAATAGTGAATAGCGGAATCTCGAAAGTCATGAAAGTCAAGGTAGATAGATAGATGCCAATGGTGAAATATAATACGTGTGGCCATGGCTGCACACCGCTTCTAGAAACTCCTTTTAATTTAGTAAACAAAACAAGACATAGTTCGAGGATGTCGAATGAAAATTTTTCGATAAATCATTAATGAACCAAAACAAAATTTAATTAAGACAACTCGGATTTATTTCGTGTAAAAATGTGTTTTACTTAATTAAGCCTCTGTCATTAATGGTAAAATAAAAGAGGAAAGAACGAATCACTTTTCTTCTTACATTAATGCGTAAAATAATTTAATCTTTTTTCCATTTATTTCATTTTGGTCAAATAATTTTCTTTATTTTTCTTTTAGATAACAATACTTACACAATAGTTATTTCTGTAACATTTGAATATCATCTACGTCGTCTATAATAGTATTTATAATTATTATAAAATAATATACCAATCACAAAATAAAACGCAGATGATATTTAAATGTCATAAAAAAATATTAACTAAATATTATTATTTTATTTTATTTTATTTTTTCATCAAATCGGCCATTAAGAAAATTTTGAAGGAGTATTTTGGAAGATAACAAAAGTCTAAGATGTGACGCAGGAGAAGAAAACAATAAAAATTTAAGAATGCGTGGGAAAAGGTCAAAGAAGCGCTTCACATGCTCTTCATACTATTATAATGAATCAAGCACATTTCTTTGTTTATTTTTACATTTCATGATGCAAAATTATTAAATTAAATGAGATCCTTCTTCAAGATTCGGTCTATGCCTTTTATAGCTGTATAAACAAAAAATAAAATTAAAAATGAGATAAAGTAATTGTTGATCATGGAAAATCCAAAACAATAGTTTTTCATTTTTTTTTTATTCTTAAAATCCAAAGTAAAAATATTGTTGAATTATATTTTCAATTCTGAAATTTGAGATTAATTTTGTTTCAGCCTTCTAAAATTTGTTCTTCTTTTTTTTAATTTGGAGACTAAAACTATACTTATTCTAGATTTAAGAAAAATATGATTTCGTCTCTCTCGTTTATAAATTTTTAAACTAAATTTAAAATCTTATAAAACTTTCTTGCTAATTCTCTTAAACAAATGAAAGAACTACGTGTAGCGTTTGGGTTCGAAATTTTCATGTTATTAAAAATTAATGACGTAAAAAGCTATGTGTATTAATTTTCAATAGACGTGGTTCATGGTATTGGAACAATCAAAGAAAAAAGTTTTATTCAAAGAGAACAAATGTTTAAATTCTGAGTACTATTTTTCCCTCTTAATTTATCTTTAAATAAGTTTATTAAATATAATATTAATATTAAGACATCATTATTACATGATTTTGTTTCATAAACACTCTATAATAATAAATAAACATTTATAAATATTGAAATTGACAAACATTATACATTCGACATAAAAGAAACGAGGTTTCGATAGCATTGTACGTATCTTAACTGACAACGATTTTTTGTGTTACGCATTAAGAATAATGATTAACCCAAATTCAATCATGTGTTTTGAACTCTTAATCCAATCCTTACACTAAGTGTAGCAATAAACTGAAAAAGTTTATGCATTTTTTTATTGATACTTTCGTACTTATCAATAAACTTTTATATCACTTTCTAATACCAACCTCTGTATTTTTTTTATCTTAAAATATATATATTTTTGAACTCAAAATACAGAGATAAATGACTAAAATTTCGTGAACAAAATAAATTCTCAAAATCCTGATTTTAAAATTTAGAATTTAAGATTTGAGATTTAAAATTTAAAATTTATTTATTTGTACATTTATATTACACCAACTACAATAAATGTTTACACTCAGTAGATCATGCAACATGATTTTAGGCTAAAAATAAAAAACGAAGAACAATAGAACGAGGTAGAATACAATGAATTTAAAATATATAAATAACATTTTATAAAATTGGTTGATAAAAAGACACGTAAAAGTAAACCATTTGACCGATGAATGGAAAGAGATATAATATCAAATACATTAAGTTGATGTCATCTATGACTTCAGTCTGCATTATTGTTTGACACTGTCAATATAATTTCAGATCATAATTATTTCTTATTCTCATTCTCATTCTTTAATTAATAATTTAAATTAATATCAAATACATAATTTTTAAATAATAATAGTTTAATTTATAATATTGTTATATATTTACATCTTTTAAAAAATATAATAAAATATTAATCTTTTCAATTATTTTATTTATTTTAATTTTTAATTTAAAAGAGATGACAAAAACAGTCAATTAAATTAATAGATCATGTGGAATGGTTTCACCATACTGATAAATTAAAAATATCAAGCCAACTTGATCACTTAGTTTAACTTGTTTTGTAATCTTAACTCTTCTCACGAATTCAAATTTTCGGATATGTTATTTAGTAAAAAAAATTAATATGACCAAATAATATTTAGAAAAATATTTAATATTAGTGACTCTCTCACAGAATTAAGAAAATAACAATTAGGAAAATTGTTCAAAAATAATTTATTTCAGGTTCAATAATTTTTAAATTAAAAATTAACTAAATTGTTGATACTTAAAAAATAAGAGGTCAATAAAAAAAATTAGGACACAAAATTATAAATGATTAAAAATTAAAGATCTAAAATTAAAAAATGTGATCAGACTTAATAAATATATTGAAAAATGTGATCTGACATGACTTTAGAACAATTACTAAATATTTCAAAAACACGTGAAACGAATAGTTACGTATTAATAAGGGTTAAATATGTTTTTAGTCCCTATACTTTGGGGTAATTTTGATTTTAGTCTTTCTTTTAAACTAAAGTACAATTTAGTCCTTCAACTTTAGAAAACTCTGGTTTTAGTCCTTTTTACCAAAAAATTTTTAACTTTATTTATTGTTTCAAGCACGTTTTTGGATTGTTTACACTCTTTGACACATTTTTGCTTCGATGTTAATTGAGAAACGCGTTTGAAACAGCAAATAAAGTTGAAAAAATTTGGTAAAAATGACTAAAACCAGAGTTTTATAAAGTTGAAGGACTAAATTGTACCTTAGTTTGAAAGAGAGACTAAAACTAAAATCACCCCAAAATATAGGGACTAAAAATATATTTAATCCTATTATTAATAATTATGTTAATCTTGTCAATTTTATCATACCATAATATTGTTACCATGATTTTCGATAAGTTATTATATTATTATTATTATATATTTGAATAAGTCACTATTTTATTCACATTTTATTACCAGTTTTATCACATGCACCTAAAAATCTTATAAATATATATAATATTTTTCATAAAATACATATTTACTGATATTCATTTTTCTACTAAAGATTATTTCAATTTTTTCACTTCTTGAACATCAAATAATCTTTTCCAAATAAATATTTCTTATATTTCAGCCTTTAAAAATAAAAGTAAGAATTTTTCAGTACATTTATATCTTGTTACCTGTCAAAAGATTTATGCTAATCCAATAATAACACATTCTATAAAATATAATGAATAAAAACATAATCAATAATACTTTTTAAAATAATTTGTGAAAAAATTATGAAACTGGTCTAAATAATTTTTTTTATATAAGAATATCCTTACCATTTTGTTAATATGTTTGAAAGATTAGTTATTTATTACTTGTGTTAGTGTATCGATATGGCGTACTTAAATCACGTGAGTACAACATTTATTAACTAAAATCTATGAAAGATTCCCAAATTAAGTTTCCTCTGACAAAAATCTGATCGTTAACAATAACAAACCTTTCAAAATAAGTAACATGGTTGAAATTTTATGCCTTTAAAAGAAATTTTCATGATTACAAAAGTTTGATAATCTTAGGTATATGTTTCAATGTTATAATTCATATATAAAGTGATTTTCAAAAAATGGATCAAACCCGCAGAAGGAGGAAGTATATTTATTTAAATTAATTATGACAAAATTGTGATCTTTTTGTTTAAAAGTAAACTTGTAACTGTCAATAAAGAAGAGAAAACTAAAGTTGTCGTTAAAACTAATTATTTAATATAGTTTAACATAGTATGATAGAAGAAAAAAACCCATCGATAGATATTTGAATAAAAATAATTAGATTAGAAAAATATTTTCAGTATTGATAAAAAAAAAAAGATAATGATATTTTAATAACTCTTTTTAAACAATTTTTTGACAACAGGACACGTGTCACCATTTTATTAGTCTGTTTGAATTTATTCTAAAAAAATATTTGAAACGGACCAATCAATGTTATCAAAAAATAATTGTTAAAGAAATTTTTTCTTAAAAAAAATCCCAGTAATTATTATAATCTTAGAAAAATAAATAAACAAATATTTATTCATGTGTGGTTTTTATGTTTTTATTTGATTAAATTTAATATTCCATCTCTATAACATGCAATTCATCTAATTGAAATTTTGAATTAACAGCACATGCTGACATTGAAAAGCTAGTTTTAAATAATTAGTAAAAAGTAGGTTCATTTAGTAAGGGTAATAATTAAGGTGAAATGTTAATTATATAAAATAAAATGTATTTGTTATTTTTATAGTACAGGGATTCAACTAGTTTCAATTAATTTTGTTATTAGAAGCAATTATTAGTAGTGCTTCTTCAACTGAAAACCGTTACAAAATCATATTTTTAACGGTTTCTAGATCACCGGCTTTCTCAGAATATGTTTACGCCGTCCAAAATTTCTTGATTTCATCGGCTGCTATGTCTTTATTAAGCTTGACAGGAAAAAAAAATCCGTAGTTTTTTTAATATATTAAAATTTAATAATAAATTTTATAAAATCGCAATTTATTATAATAATAAGAAAAAAGAAAAGAATCCTAACTCCGCCAACTTTTTGTCGGTTGTAAGTTAGGTTGCAGAAGTTTGTGCAGTGGTAACAGACAAATTTAATTGGGCAAATTGAATTGAATTGAATAGTGTCACACTTCAATGGTGATTGACACAAAGCACAAAAAGCTCACAGATTAATTCCTAACATTATTAATTGCATTTCAATCCAAATTAATGAACATTGCAATAGTTTTTTCAGTTACCCTTTTCCAACCACAACTTCCAAAATTTAATTCTTTCCTTCACTTTTAGATAATCACAAATTAAACCTCTAAAATCAATTTCTATAATTACTTTTTAACCTACTTTTTTAAAGGTTAAATATGTTTTTGTCCTTTAACTTTTAGTAAAAATTGGATTTAGTCCATCTTCAAAACTGTGGCCTAATTTAGGTTTCCAACTTAAAAAATATATGAATTTAGTACTTTTAATCAAATTTTGTTAACTTTTTTTGAGGTTTCAAACACGTTTTATGATAACATTTGAATTATTTATACTGTTTGACACATTTTTGCTTCAATGTTAATTCAAAAACGTGTTTGAAACATCAAATAAATCTAACCAA
Organism: Vigna radiata var. radiata; assembly: GCF_000741045.1. Lineage (NCBI taxonomy): Eukaryota > Viridiplantae > Streptophyta > Magnoliopsida > Fabales > Fabaceae > Vigna > Vigna radiata. The sequence goes on from NC_028357.1 coordinate 39,383,163, forward strand.
ATTTAGCTAAAAGGATTAAATTCATACATTTTTAAAGTTTGAGGACTAAATAAAGCCAAAATTTTAAAGAGGGACTAAATCTAATTTTCACTAAAAGTTAAGGAACAAAAACATATTAAATTTTTTCTTAAACATTTTCAATTAATAATCTCTTTTATGGTTCAAACCAACCTTATATTATTATTGTTCTAGTCACAAACACTAAAGTAGGTTGGTCTAATTATCCCTGAATTTTATATTTGCATTAATCATGTATTAATTTGTTTATTGCAAATAAATTAGTCACATGTTTTATTCTTGCATATATTTTTTTTCTTTTGAAAAAAACGTTATATATTTATACCAGTATAAAGAGAAATAAAGCATATACCAATTTCTAGTTATGTGTTATATGAATATTTATGGAAATCATAGATTTTCTTTTAGATGTTACTATATACACATGCAATGTCCTGCGGTGTTGGCGCATTTAAAGATCTCGTAAGCCACCATGAATGAGCTTTTCGATAAGTTTATTAAATATGTAAAAGAAAATAAAAGATTTTGTATTCGAGATCCACGTATACGACCAATTTATCAAATTTATAGTATACAATTAATCATTTTTTTTACAATTTAATTTATTAAGATTGAATTAAATTTAAATTTCACATATTTATAACATAGATATAAATCTCGTCTTATAAATTAATTTTATTAAAATTAAATTTTTAAAATATTAAATAACTAAATTAAAAATAAAGATTGATTTTTTATATTTTTAGTTTATTTATTTTCAATAGAATAAGTTTACTCGGTTTGAAAACAAAGTTATCCAGATCATTAAAAAAAAACACAATTATGCAAAGTGTTTGACCTGTTATTTGATTTGAAGAAAGTGGCTGGCCTAAGAATGATTCAAATTAAAGCTCTTATGTATTTTTCAACCCAAATCAACGGAAGCATCCATCGTGAATATAGAGGAAATAGTCAGCATGAAATTATAAATCTTAAATTAAAGGAAAACAAACTTATAATGAAAAATTCAATATCATGTTATACATTGTTGATGTGGAAATATTATTGTAGAAAAAAATCGAGTTTAAGAGATAAAAATTATTTAAAATTAAATAAATAAATATTAAAATATAAAAGTATAATAGATATTCAATAATTATATATACATTACCCATATAGTTCAGAAATAGTTGAGTTATAATCTATGGGGAAAAAAGTTTAAAATGGAAAATAAATAAGAGACTTTGAATTTTCAAAGAGAAGGTTCTTCCTTTTTCTTTGAGTGGGAAGGGGATGCTTCACAAATGTAGATTAGGGACACATTCTTCTTATTTTATATTGCTTTTTATCTGTAGAAATTCAACACGAATTTTCGTATCCATATTCCTTATATATATATATATATATATATATATATATATATATATATATATATATATATATATATATATATATATATATATATATATATATATAATACCTATCTTAAAAAAATATTATTTGTGCAATTTAATACGACAATAACTTGTTTTTTTATTAAAATACTTTTGTTAAAAAACATAAATAAATATATGTTATAAAAATTTAGTCAACACATCTAGAAGGAAAGTATTATTGAAAGAAAGTTATTATTAGCAAAAATGTAATGAGGTTTAACTAAGAGACATTAAAGAATAATAAAATTTGATTTGCAAGTTGAACAAATTTTTGTGTGATTTAAAGTGAGCATTCAGGTGTTTGTAAAAGAGGTTTGATTCTTTCATCGTTAGTTTTGATTACAACAGACTTAGTTCAGACTATTGTACTTATTGTAATAGGTTTGGTGATGATGATTTTATCATCTTATTATCGTATCTCAATGACATGTTAGTGGTAGGTCCCAACAAAACTTGAATTTAAGAATTAAAAACACATTTGGCTAGAAAATTTGATATGAAGAACTTGGGATCGACAAACAAAATTTTAAGAATGCAAATTTAGCAAGATAAAAAGATAGGAATATTTTATTTTTTTTCAAAAGAATTACTTACTAAAAATCTTGCAACACTTCAACATGCAAGATTGTAAGTCAATTTCTAATTCACTTCTTATCAATTGTATATGTTATCTTCAAATGCGAGTCTTAGCAATGAAGACATGATAGAGATATCTCGAGTGTCGTATGTATCAGCAATATGTAATTTTATGCATGTTATGATTTGTACAAGACCAAACATTATACAAATGGTGTGAGCGATTAGTAGGTCAATGGCAAATTCGAGTGAAGAGCATTGAAGTCTGCAACATAATGGCAAAAACTAAAACATGTATTTGATTAATTTCATAAAAATCTTTAATTGAAAGAATGTGAGAATAGAAATCCAACTCCAGTGTTTATGACTTATTTTTCATATTATAAAAGGAATTCAATGTTTCTTTAAGAACATGTTCCAAATTCTCTTTCTTCTCATTCTTTTTGTTTTATTGTTTTAGAGAAAAATTAAAAGAAACATTAGTTTTTCCTTTACGAGATAATATTAATTTCTTCTTTGATTTCTCCTTTTATTCTTTTTCCTATTTTCAAGAGAAAGATTATTATTATTTTGTCATTTGGAATAGAAAAAATGGTATACAATTTTTCTCTTTAATAAAATTACACTTTTTATCTATTATCTATTTTGTTTCTTTTATTTTCATCTTTTATTTTATTTGTGTTATTACTTTAATACCCAACAATTACTTATTATTTTAAATTATGCACCATTCATTTTATAGAAAAAGAATGGTTAGTGACAAAATATATTATACATAAAATTATGTTAACTTTAAATTGTGGAAAGATATGTTTCTTTTAAAGATTATAAATATAATTAAACTTTAAAGTGTGTACCTATTTAATACAGGGATGTTATGAAAATGTTTTATGATAATATGGTATAATTTGAAATATTTTGAGGAAAGTAGTGGTGTGGTTATTAAGTATTTATGAGTTTTAAACATGGGGTTTGTTAACACGCGTATGCCTGTTTTTCAGTTGGTACGTTTTAACAATGTGTACCGGATTATAGTAGACAAAAGTACCCTCATTTATCATGGATTCAAGTTTTAAGGT
>NC_028357.1:39386955-39527176 GCF_000741045.1 Vigna radiata var. radiata
TTTAAATATCCTTGACCTTAAAACTTGAATCCATGATAAATGAGGGTACTTTTGTCTACTATAATCCGGTACACATTGTTAAAACGTACCAACTGAAAAACAGGCTACGCGTGTTAACAAACCCCTTTAAACATAAATATAACATAACTATTTGTGTATATATTTTAATTTCTTTTTCTCTTTTGTTTATATACACTTCGGACTCTTCTAATGTTTTTTATGATCTAATTTTAAATTATTTATGTATTTTAATTTACTTTTTTGAACTATTTCTATCTGTAATTAGAAAGGAGGACTTTAAATTTTTAAACAGTAATTTCTTCCTCCGTCTAGAAAACCTGTCCTCCACGAATTCAGGTTTTGACTATCAAGGACATTCTTATTATTTTATTTAATATTTATTTATAAGCATTTTAATACGAATATTTCAAAAATTTACACCAACTAAAATATTGTTTAATCAAGATATCCCATTTCAACGTATTTTATATTACCTGTCTTTCACCGTTATTTACATATTATACATATTCTTTTATTAATATACTTCTATTAATTAATTTAATCAAATTTCAACTTTCTCATAATCTCTAATATTTATCAATTTTTTTTATCATTCAAAATTTTTATATTTTTCAATTTAGTATATATAGTTTAACTTTTTTCAGTTAACTAAATAATATCATTGTTATCTTGGATCGTTACGTTATATCTATTATTTGTTACCCTGTGTTAAAAATAAAACGACCAATCCTAACACTGTCATGCTACTTAATTAACGAAAAAAATTAAACCACTGATATTTAATTAAAAAATACAAGCAAAACTTTTCTTAATAAAAACTTAATTGAAAATATCTAAATTTACAAAGAATTTTAATTTTTGTTAAGCTTAAACAATACTTTATTTTTTAAAATATAAAATGAATGTTAAAATACTGGTTAATCAATGTTTTCTTAATTTTTGAAAATGATAAATACAAACTAAAATGCTTAATTTAAATAATATCAGTTCCATGCTTAACACCAAATTTAAATTCTCAGTATATCAATACAGATTTCAACTCTGAAAGGCTGAAAATTATTTACTAACCCTCAAATTTTAATATATATATATATATTAGAAAAACTTAATGCTAACATTGAAAATTTGCAAAGTTTAGAAAATTTCTCTTCTTTTTTTCATTTCATGGACTTCCTTTTATGTGATCGACTTTCAAAAAGAAAAAAATTAATATCAAAGAAATTTTCATTTGATTGACTTCCTTTCTATGTTATCGATTTTCAAAAGCATGAAATTGATATAAAAGAAATTAAAGATAAAGTGTCAGCAAATCACTAAAACAATAGTAATTATATTTTAATAAAGAAATATACAACAAAAGAAACCAAAAGGTAGTATTTAAATAATTCAAAATGAGTCCCGATAATGGGAATTTAAACGGAGGCGATGATAAAAATAAGAAATTGTTAAAAATGTAATAACTGTTTAAAATTAAATTTATTCCTATTATTGAAAACCAATTATTCTTAGTAATGTAATACTTATCTTAAAGAAGTTTATTTTCTATTTTCAATTAACGAGAAATCATGATATGTGTAGTTGTTAAGATAGTTATTGAAAATGTATTAATTAAATAACAGTATTAGAGAATCTTTACTTTAAAAAGAAAAATCATAATTTGGCAGTTGAAATTTACAAAATGGTTGTCATGTGTTTGAAGATTACACACTTTAGCGAGCGCGTTAATCATTTCAATTGTATTTTGAAATCAGATTCAAAGGATTATCGTTTACCCTTCACGTCAAAGCCGCAGTTATTGAACGATTTGCAAATAAAATATTTCAAAAAAATAAAATAATAAATTATTTTTTACACTAAATAAGCTTATATGAAAAAAAATATTTATATTAACTTATAAATAAAATATTTATTTTTATCTTATAAAAAACAACCTTTATTTTATAAAAATTTATGAAGAGAACTAATAATATATTCCCAATGTTGTGTGCCGCGTCATCTATGCATGTTGGTGGAACATGACTTTCGAAAAGGCTTTTATTTTCTGCACCCCTCCAAATTTTTAAAATAATCATCTACTCTTTCTAAAAGTAATTTTTAGATTATACATGTCGAAATATTTATGGAACAAAATTTTTGGAGTCTATAAAATGATATTTTTGGAAGAATTTTTCTAATCAAAATTTTTAGAATGCAGAAAATGTAACATCCCAATAAATATAACCAAAGCTATAATTCATTTTCAGGAGTCAACATGAACAATAAAGGAGAACAGTAGTGAATAAGCCGAGAGGTGAAAGAGATAGGAGAATAGCATTCAATTTAAAACTGTACAACAGTTTAATTAAGTATAATATTTACAAATTAGACCGAACGTCTTAGACAGAGTTCCTTGACCGAACGGTCAATCAGCAAAAGGTTTCCTATACAGAATGAAATTTCAAAAAAAACAAGACAACTAAAACAACTAAACTAAGGACCGGACGATCCTGCATAATTCTCAGGCACGGCTTCCACAGCATCCTCCAGAGTGCCTTCCAAAGCAGCTTCTAAGGTATCCTCCAAAGTACCCTCTACTCACACCCAAAAGGATGATCATTGCAGCGAAGAGAAAACCGGACGGCAACATAGATAAAGACAGAACAGAAAAGGGTAAGCTTATGTAAATTTAATTTATCATTTCGTCATACAAGTAAACATACAGACTCAAACCAGTCAATCATGCAAGCATACAATTTCAATACAAGCATACTATATTCCTTAAATCATGACCGACCACTAAGACACTGTCCGGACGGTATGAATATGTAGCTTGGTTGTCCCTAGCACCCGGTGTGGTGTAGTAACTGTATTTCCTTATCAGCTGCCACCCGAGGTTAGTCCTCAAACGGTTATCTATTCATATAACCGTGGACCTCCTGCCATTCCCACACATGAGTGACCTTCCTCTACCTGAGGAAACGCCCTCACGGAATATCAGGATCAGGACGACACCTGAGTCATTCCCACGTTCATACTTTACCAATCATCACAAATTCATGAGTTATTCCGCCAGTGGAATTCTCTTACTTAGTCAAATTCAACCAATGTTCATTATTACTTCCAAGCTGTTAGGGTGTTGAGAGAAGTACCAAATACCCAAGACCGAATCATAACTAATAGTGACCGAAAGGTTAATCGAAAAGGGAAAACTGAGTATCAAGAGTTCAAGTAAGTGGCCGGACGGTCACATCAAAGGTGAAACTGAATAACAGAAGAATGTCAAATGGTTGATAAGATAGTTTGGCAAAGAATGAGACATAACTCAAAGGTTGACTATAAGGGATAGTCATCCGAACGGTTTGGTAAGAGTATTATAAAATAGGCACTAATAATGGTCGAAGGCTGGTCTATGACCGAACACTTATAAGACCGGACGAATTGAGAAGGAAGAAACTCTTTAAGGGAATAAGAGGACTTTAGTCAAGTAAACTGAACGTATCAATAATTAAAGGTTCACTAGACTGTTTAGTCATTAAGTGACTGGACGGTTTTCAAAAGAAGAATATCATATTTGTAAGATTCATTTGTTAAGTGTCAGCCTAAGACCAAACACTTGTAAAGGCCGAACGCTTGGTTTATGACCAACGTTCTTAAGTATATGTCAATAAAATAATTGAAGGAAATCAACTAAGTTTAGTAAACACACTAGGCAGATCAGTCCGAACAGACCGAACGGAAAAAGGGAGGACCGAACGGTCCTAATGACCTTCGATCTCAGATTCATATTTTCTCTAAGTTTCATACATACTTTTATCAGTGCAGAATTCATAGTTCATACTTATCATACAACTCATACAACAACATACCATATTTCAATCATAAGAAATCAAATATACATTAAATCAGACATACATTCAAACCATACAGAGAATTATAGTTAAATTTTATAAGCTTCCCTTACCTCTAATTCCAGCTAAGTCTTTGAAAGTAGGTTGGTAGGAACTATCTCTTCTAGGGTTTCCAAAGTCAGATGTAAACTCGAAACCGGACGGTTCAAGTGAGAGAGGAGACCACCAGGAGGAGTCTTCAGGTGTGCTCTGAAGGGTGATCAGAACAGTAGATGGGTTAGAATTTTAGAGAGAAGGTAGGGAGGTTTAGAGAGAAGGAGGAGAATTTGAGATTTCAGAAAGTTGAGTTTGAGGAAGAAGAAGAAGATTGCATGCAAAAGTGGCGTCAGGTTTCATTCTTACCTTAAATACTGCCTCCAATCTGAACGGTCGGCCAACTTCCAGCGTGACACCTTACTTCCACTCCCTGGGGTTTCACTGCTATGCTGATACTGCACAGATCACGAGAGAAGGAAATTAAAGCTTGGCAGAGTTGGTCTCCCACTTACAAGGGAAGACCGGACGGTTTGACAAGTGTCCCCCCACTAAGGAGGATATTAAATGGGGTGTGACAGAAAATACATTATGAAATAAAATTTCTAAAATAGAATTTTATCAGAACAATTTTTTTGAAACAGATATGATATCTTTCGGAATAAATTTTTCAGACATCCTCATATGAAATACTTTTTGGAAAGAGCTTTCCATAATATTTTTCTTCTCCTTTTCTTTCTCTCGAACGTTCTTTCTCTCTTCCCGATAGTAGTAAAGGATATTTTCGTCTTGTTACTGTTTTTGCGTTGGTTCAGCTAGTAATTGTGGGACTGTAAAAAGAAGAAACCTTACGTTACATGTACAACTATTACATGAAAGAAGCCCAATTTAGTTTCATGATCTCCACATCTTTCAACAATTTGTAGAAGTTAAAAGATGTAATTCTGATTTTCATAAATGAAATATGAGCATGGCTTCAAAACAAGAATGAATGCAGTATAATTTTTAATTGACAGTGTAATTTGCTATTCGCCTAGGGTTTATGAGAAACTAAATTGGATTTTTGTAAACCTTGTAAGGAGTGAAGTAGGCTAAAGTTACTGGCGATCTATTAATATAAATTTGGGTTTTTTTTTTTCTTTTTTTTTAGGTTTCATAAGGTTGCTGCCGAAGAGGTGTTTTAGTAATAAGTTGCTGATTTCTAAACGTTATTTATTATATAAGTTAAAAATCCATGACGATTCTCAACACATTTAAATACTCTCACTTAAGGTCAAATAAACATTAAATCGGAACAATTTTAACATTAAAAAAGTACTCTATTTATCTAATAAAAATAAAATATGAATTTTTAATTGTATTATAAATGTAGTTGTAATGTAAGTGTACAAACCATACATATTCGTATTGAATGCGTGTAAAGGGTACATAATTTAAACCAATATAATGTAATAATACATTAAAAATATTTTTTTGATAGTAAAGAACCACTTTACAATCCACTTTTAGGAAGTAAAATAATTATTAATAAATGAATTTTTATATCTGTAAATAAAGAGAGATTGAAAGGTAAAAACGAAAATGCCAAATAAGTATAAAAATATTGAATATCAAAATTAACCAACAGCAGCGTTGATGTTAACTTGACCAACGTATGACATTTTCAATCCACTAACGAGATGTTTTATCTAGGGACTTCGAACGGATCTCCTGCAATTTTGGATATATTTGGAGATTTAGATAGAAAACACTTAGGACTTAAGCACTGTCTCTAATATTTAACATAGATGATAATTTCTTCAGATGGGTATTAAATAAGCAGCATTACTCGAAACCAGTGAAGCATATGCAAGAGACTTGAGAAGCAGATGAATCCATAGGGTGTATCAAAGCACCATCACCCCCAAAACCTAGTAATATCTTCTAACACAGCAATGACCCACCAACATAATTCCAAAAAGTTGTCAAAAACAAAGGAAACAAGTATCGCTCATTCCCTCCGCTTTTTCTCACTTCTGGAACGTGAATTGTCCTTCTCATTGCTATTACGAGATTCATGCTTTCTGTGTTTGCGGTGTTTTGAGTGTTTTTCACTTCTGCTTTTTTCTCGGGAAGAACCTTTCTTTTCTTTTGACCTTGAACTGTGTCTATCTCTTCTTTCGTCATCACTGAATGAATCACTTCCTGCATCACGCCTCTTATGTCCATGATGTCTAGAACGTTTTCTGCTCTTTTCCTCTTCTAATGAAGAACTGCTACTATAATTTCGGCGGTGTGTTACAGGGGTTTTAAGCTTCCTGTACTCCTCATATTTTTCCCTACTAGATCGCTTTCTGCTTTTTTCTTCTTCTGAACTGCTGCTATAGTCATGGTTGGGGACTAGAGGCGATTTAATTTTCCTGACATCATTAATATTCAGCTCAGACCTGTCGGGTTTATAGTTCATGTTACTCACTCCCTTGGTTTTCACATTACTGTTCTCACGGTTATTTCCATGAATAGTGAAACTTTTTGATAGACCACCCTCCTGAGCAATTTGCTGATCATATAGCAAATCATGATTTAAGGATATTTCGTCATTATTTTTACTGTCGAGGGTTTCAATTCTTGTATCTTCTTCATTAACAAGTTCTTTCCGAGTTGCAATGTTCTTAGACTTCTGTTTGGGGTAAGGCATATCAGGAGGAACCTCAATTCCTAGTTCCTTGCCCAATGATTCTAGAAAATCACCGGCAATCAATCGGCTCAAAGCTGTATTAGCTACTTCAGCTTTCTTTTCTTGATTATCCACTCTCCCAATACCAGAATCTCCCCCTTCATCGTCTGAATCATCGGAGAAAATTGCCTGCGATACATGAATTTGTTATAGGTTGCCTTGTGCAACATCACATAATATATACAAACAAAATTATCAAATTCGAGAGTTTACATAAACTCGTGAAAGTCGAATAAACTCGACTCGTAAACTCTTAAGAGTTTACTTTAGATGAAAAAATTATATAAATAATACCTTAATTCAAATAAGTCTACAAAATTATATAACTTTAGATAAATAAAATTTAGTTATATTGTTCATAAAAATAAATATTGTAAAACATAAATACTTAGATTATTGTCATTAATTTTGATGCATTTCATTAAATATATAACTTTCAAGCTCGCAGAATCGTTCCAAACTCGGGATTCTACACTATCCTATCGATTTCACAGTCGATTTTACCGAGTTTATGCAGAAAACGAGTTTACTTCCGAGTTAACTCGGAAACCATGTCTGAAAACATAAACTCGTACGAGTTAATTCGAGAGTTTGATAACTATGTATACAAGTGATAAATGAGCATTCGTTAATTTAGATTTCCACTCCTGGAACTCATGCTTAGTTCCAAGACTCAAACTAAATTAATAAGTATTCTCATCAGAAGTTACCCCCAAGATAATATGCTCACAAACAAAAAGAGTATATAGAAACATGTAAACATGCTTTGTAAAGGACGAAATGATTTCATGAAAGTATTAATTTTAAGTAGGATGGTCGGAAAGGGTGAGAAATTGGGTGTTACCTTGTACAAGTCAACTGGCCTTTCAATATTTTCAACTTCCACGTCCCCTTCAGTTTCATTTTCAGTAATACTTTTGGTTATGTCTTCAGCAGTATATTGTTGCAAAGGTGAGATGTCTTTTATTGATGTAACAGGGTCGTCCGGTTTGATACCTTTGACTGAATCTGATGTAAAAATCAAGGAATCCATTTTACTCCTAATCCGTGGAGCAGGTGGTGGCTGAAAAAGGCAAGGAATATCATTCTTCGACATAGACAAAAAATGATAAATGTTTTCCAAATCAAGCAAGAAAGCCAATGCAAGAATAACTTCAAAATGTAACAGACTACTTGAAGTACCTTCCCCATATAAGGATCAATCAAATCAAAGCGTTTGCACAGAAGAGGTGAAGGGCGCCATTGAAACTCTTCCCTCTTAGGGTAAGTTTTCTTCCTCAAAATATCATCAGCTTGCAGGTCTTTTTTTGGCTGTTAGCACGGGGATACATCAAACAAAATCAGGCAAAACTGTAGGGAAAGAAACAGAAGGAACATCACTTTAGTCATACCTCTAATTCACCAGAAGTAAACTGCATGACACCACCTGGGATGAAATCCATGGCAGATGGAGTCAAAGGCTTGCTTCCCCTGCCCTGTCGTCCTTTTTCTATTGCCTCAGCTGCAGCCTCAAAACTCAGTCTTTCTTGAGCACGAGCAGCCTCTGACATCTCACTAGCTAAACTAGAACTTGCAGAGCGCAATCCCCCTTTATATTTCTCCTTAAGGAATTGCTCAAATCTTTCTTGCTTTGCTGGATCATCTTTGAAAGGCTTTTCTACATTCATCAACTCACTCTGGCTCAAAAATAAAGAAACAAAGATATGTAAACACCCAAGCCTATTTGGCTATTGACAGTCTGGGGAAGGAACAGAGATCTCTACGAAAGTGGGAGGATGAATCTCATTGTAACTTCTTTTATTTTACAGAAATCAGTACAACCCCAAGCCTAATGGTGTGGGTACCATTGTGCCTTATCATTAAGATTCCACAGAAAGGAGTCTAAAAATCATGTCAAAGGAATTATGAGTTGAAGGCACAATCTGGTAAGCCAGCCACACTACTAGAAGCAATACAGAGATATTTTCCAATTTAGAGTTTAATGCAGTAAGATTGGACTACTTACAACTGATGTAGACTTGGTAAATGTATCAGTAAGATTAAATTGGAGTTGAATATCAGTCGAAGCAACAAATGAGGATGGACCTTCGGAGCTTTTTTCTAGAGGTTTTTCCCCTAAGATCTGGCCTCGGCTCTCAGCTGTCAGCCTCTTCACACCGGGAGTCATTTTTCCATCCACTTGCTGACTAGTCTGATCATTGTGTTTCTGCTGTGCCTCCCACAATTTCCTAGCATAATATTCATGGCCAGTTCCTCCAGAAAGAAAACTAAACAATGGATTTGATTGATTCTTTTCTCTAGATAAATCCTCATATAATTTTCCACATTTAGCTACCAGATTAGCAACCCCTTCAATTAATAATTTTAAATTTCCATCCTCTGGAGGAGGAGTGTCTGGTGGAGTAACTTCATAGCTCTTGCGGTTAAGGTCAAGTGGTCCAGAAAATTTGTGGTGGGGCACAAAATCCTTCGGAATCAGAGGAGCCTCAAATCTGAAATTCAGTTTATACAATTATGGTTTAATGTGCAATCATGTAAATACAAAATAGGCGAAGTAATAAAAAAGACAAGTATATATAGACTTCATAGCCAAGAGCAGTTATAATATCATAATGATAATGGATCCCGGGGCCATAGAATTACTATTAACCCAAATCAGAGTTAATAGAAATGAAAAACATTAAAGTTTATAATATAGAATTCTTACAATAAAAAGCATATCAGGTTCATAGTTTAGAAATAAACTGCTTTGTAACCTTTCCATTTTATAGTCAGAATTGGATGCAACTCTGAAACCAGGCAGATCACCGTGGTCCTTCGGCTCTTTCTTTGTCTGGTTTTCTAATCTCAATGTTGAAGGTTCTTCTACTTCTTGAACAGCATCTTCAAATTCGTAACCTTAAAAAAGAAACATACATTATGCCTATTTTTCTCATTCTTACAGAAGAAATTTACACTCTCAAGCTTACTTCAAGAAATTGTGCTCTTACAAAAAAATTAAAGCATATACACCTCTATATGGGAAAGACAATCATTATTTAAAGCAAAGCTGAGTGAATACTCAGAAGGAAGCACTAATTCTAGCATTCTACAGACAAATCATCACTAAAGAGTAAAACTAGGTACGATAAGTTGATACAGTATAACTTTTATTTCTAATTGTTTCGCGCAAAGTAATATATTGTATAAGCTTATCCGTTAAACCCTCATACAATATAATAATGAAAACTTACATGGGTTTTCAGATTGAGATTAGGCTTTATTATATTTGATGTTTAAGCTCAAGTAAAAGTCCTTCATTCAACCCTAGACACCCCATACCACTAGCCATAGCTTTTGAATTTATATGATTTTGCATCATCAATACAAAAGCAATTCAATGATTCAATTTCTCCCCCTTGATACTTTGATTTCACTAATCATCATCACCTGTAATGCACTAATATAATACATGCAAATATGGTGCAAAGAGTGAGTGCTGAAAATATACTAATATTAATCCAAAGACAAGGTAAATCAGAGTTCTGCTCCAATTCGTCACTATTTCAGTCTGATTATTTCTGCTGTCTATACCCGGAAGAGGAAATTTCTTCCACTAATACTGTTTCATCAAGATTTTTTGCAGTAACTATTTTTCTATCCTATTTTGGGTCCTGTCATATAATATACTTAATATATTTATGTGAAAAGTATTAACTTTTATCTTACGCAGCAGTATACAGTGCATCACCAAACATAATAGTCTAGATATCATAGCATATACAATGACACACGAAATACCAAGCATTAAAATTTTAATAGGCTGTATACCATTAGGATTTAACGTATCAGGCTTTTTCATCCTATCACGAATACCAACAAAGTCCCAAGTTAAACCATGTTTACTCCTAGCATGAAAGAGCAGAACTACTAACCAGTGGCATAGACATCCTCATCCTCAGCATCAAGCTCCTCCAGAGCTCCAATGCCAAAACCGGGGGCAGCCTTTCCTGCTGATGAAAGAATGCTGAGAGTTAAATCATTTTAGAGAAAAATATTTTTCATATACTCAGAGTTTAAGTATCTTACACTTCAAACCAAAAAGACTATCTCTAGAGAACCCAAGTCCCCCCTTGTTGGCTAAGCGTGATCTTTTTTTCTCTGTAAAAAAGAAGATAAGGCAATTAAATATGAATTTCTAGATCCCATATCATAGATGAAGAAAAATGCTTACCTCTAAACTCCGGAGCATGCTTGTAAGGATCAAAACCTAATCCATGCAGATCTTGCTTTGGGTTGAGTACGTAAACCTAAAGAAAAGATGTATATAAGGCACACATATTATTAATAATAAATCTCTACTAACAAGCAGCTAAAAGACAAATAAGAAATTGAGTCACACTAACTAAGTATGTTTGTTGAGGATGAGATATATATTCATCACAAAATCCACCATTAGATTGAAAGTTTGTACTAACACATGAAGAAACTCAGATGCAATTATTATACACAAACATACCTCACCGTTCCTCTAGGAACCCTTTTAATAATTCATCAGAATTTACTCTAAGGACTAAGCAATTGTTTGGGGGTGCTTCTTTTCAGATGGGTCAAAATCACATCACACGTCACAATCCCCAAAGAACCATATTGGAAAGGAAATAAACAATCAACCAACATATTAGAAGATAACCATATGTTAAACATACAACATTTCTATATGATTAGTAACAAGCTTCTCACCGGTATGTTCTTAGAAATCTGAGCATCGTCATTCACAGGCTCCTCAGGAAAATTTACAATATCGCCCTCGACAGACTCAGACTCTGATACCTTGACTTTTGGATCATCAGAAGAAAATGCTAAGAACGCTCTGCGTGCCTGTCTTCTGGCATCTGCACAGAATATACAATTACATGAACGGATATATCATTACATGGAAGCCTAGTTAATTAGACAGCAACCAGACAAAAATATATACAAAAATATTATTTTATATTAAAATAATATATATTCTGGATATGAAATAATAATAAAACAGATTGAATAGATCATAATCTTTGGAAACATTTCTTGATCGTAGAGATCAAATGACAGGATTCAGACACCAAAAATACACAGAATAGACCTCGCTCTTATTCACGTTCATCACTGTTACATCAATCTCATGCAAGGGGCAATGCTCCCTCCCACACAGGACAACTATGATCCTGTTTACAAGCCTCAGTAACATCCAGAAAAGAATCAAAGACCCCTTACACACAGACCCCAACTCCTATACATAGACTTTACATAGAAAGTCTAACTTCTCCTAACCACCTACCCAACAACCTAATTCTTAACCTTTTTCCTCCTAACATAAACAGTCATTATTATATCACAAAGCCTAACCAAGAATTACACTAAGGGTCTAATTTACGAGGAAAAAGATGAAAGATAAGGAAAAAGAACAAGAAAAAGACGAATGCAAAACACTTAAAGTGATAATCCAGCTAGCAACTCTAAAAACTCAGACAAAAAGCCCACACTACAAAACTATGTAATACTAAGCCCATTCCCAATTATGAAAAGGGAAAATCACTACTACTAGGCACAAGGAAAGGTTATTGTAAGTCAGCAAGGTGTATAGTAAAAGAATAAAATATAAATGAAAAGAGAACCACGGCCAAGTGCATTCCATCCTATTAACAATCGGTGCATGTTATTTTAATTGTATCAATTCGCCCTTTAGAAAGGATTGCTTAAAAGAAAGACAAGCATCCAAATATGAAAAAGATGATGAACACCATAAAACAATTAATATAATATAAATATTACATAAACTGGTAATAACTTTATCCTATATTACTTTTTTTTAATAGTGCTGAAAGAAATTGTAGCATGCACAAAGCAATCTAAATCGCAATAGTTATTGAACCTCAGATTATCAAATACATTAAAATAATATCAAATGCAATTAACAAACAAGGTAGATGAACAAAAAACGAATCTTGATCTGATTTAGCAACATGTGGATCTAAAACTATGTGATCCTGTGATTTTATCCAGGAAAAAAAAAGAAGAAAAAAGCCGCCTGATTTAAGGGGTTGTTCAGTTTGAAAAAAAATATTTTGATTACACTTTTTGTTTCCTGTTTTCTGAAGTTTATACAGAAATGGTGGAAACAAAAACGAAAATGATAAAAAAAAAATTGTTTTCACTGTTCCTAATACAAACTCCTAAAAAATTGAAATAAAGTGAAACAGAAATAAGAAAGTGTTTTCTCAAACCATACAGCCCTAAGAACCCTTTCTCACAATATAACTTATATTGGACGAACTTGTATCAAAAGGTATAAAATAGAAAGCAAACAAATAGCTAAAAATTGGTAATGGGAAATCATACCATACAATGCATCAGAATGTGAATCCTTGATCGTGCGGCCACGACTCCACCCCATCTTTAAGAGCAGTTTTACCCCTAAAACATGTGAAGGAGGTAAGAAACAGAATATTTTTAAAGAAAATGCTATTCAAGTTAAGTGGAACACCTATAGACTCATTGGCCGGAACAACTATTTCATCAGGAGCAGGTCCAGGTATTACGGATGGTCTACAACGAAACAAAAAACACCACCAAGCACAGAGTTGTCATCAGAAAGATAAGAAACAAAAACAAAAAATAGAGGCAAATTATGGAGAAACAAGAAAAAGCTGTAAAGCTGCATTTTGCTTTCGGGAGAAAAAACTCTAATTCAGATTAATAATATTGAAGATTACATAATGGGTAGAATAGTAGCTTATTACAAACATCCATATTTTGTAAGAGCAACTCCAGAGCAGAGTTAACCAGTTGCTTAACAAAAACTAGTTGCGTCTAATAAGAAACTGCAATGGAGTTAAGCTACGTTGCAATAAGAGTTTCTAAAACTATAGCAAGATTGTTTCTACAAGGAATGGTGCTTAAGAAGAAAAATGGGAAAAAATTATATTATTTTTAACTTGTCAAAAGGTGAAATGTAAATAAGATATGTGTGTGTGTAAGTGCTTATTAGAACAACCCATTGGAGCAAAACGTGTAAAAATTTGGTATGAATTGCTCAAAAATGATGTAGCATAACGACTCCCATTTAAAGTGGAATAAGAACTCCAGTGCTGGAGATGCTCTAACATATTGAGATTTATAAAAATGGTGAATATAGACATGGAAATATGGAGGATTTCCATTAAAGAAAAAAAAATGGAGGATTTTCATTAAAGAAAATCGAACTATTTGAAGAACACAATTACACATCAATTTTAATTTCAATCTTATAAATTCTTTTAACTCAAAAGATCACAGTGCGTCACAGTTCAATGGATCAGAAGTTCAAACGTTATACTCATCAACACCACAAAGGGAAAAGAATTTTAAAAGTAAAACTTTTGTTTAATATTTTCAGAACCAAGAAAAATATAGGTGAGCCTAACAACCATTCAAATAAAAAAGCCAAAAGTCGTATACACAGATAACTAGCACGCCTTATTTTCTACTCCTCCAGCGCATGAGGCTCATTCCCACCTAGTGGGGTCTGAGGAGGATAAATGCACATAGCCTTACCCCTGCAGGCAAACAAGCTGTTTCTAGGATGTAATTCCGTCACAATCAGATTGGAAGGTGGCAGCAACCTTACTGTTGCACCAAGGTTTGCCCTCTCTTTGTGACAAAGTGAAATCAAAATTAAAATGTCAATAGTTTGTCTATAAGCATGATTCACAAGTGAACTTATGGTGACATTTCATCCAAGTAACTGGCTCCACCTAGTGAGAAAAGGTTTGGTGATGGTTGTTAAATATGTATAAGGTGATTATAATAGAAAGAGAGAATAATCGTTAACAAAAAAAGGGATTAAACAAACACACAAGTTGAATAATGAAACAAAGTTCTCCAGTCCCTTGAATATTTATAAAAGGAATTCTCCAAAACGAACCTACTATGGATTAAACATCAAAGATACTGAATAATCTCCCATTTCTCACAATTTTTGTAATACATGAGAATCAACTGTCAAAAAAGCATAAAAATAGAGGACTGGTAATGGTTTTCCGGTAAAACCTCGTATTAAGATGTAAACACTAGAGCAGATAAAAAATGATGAAAACAATAAAGCTACAGAGATGCAAAAGCATTTCAATATCCACTCTGAAAAAAAAAAAAAAACACACCACAAATAGAAGTTAACTGATATATGTACATCAAATGACCGTAATAACAAGTAGAGAAATAAAATGCACCTCTGTTTCTGTTCCGTCTCAGCTTGTTTGCGAGCAATTTCAGCAGCTGTGAAACCAAATGTATCAAACTGTGAAGTAGTCCCCAAAAAACGACCTTCCAATTCCTGTGATACATGGAAAGGGTATGTTAGAGCACAAAAAACCTTTATCTACCCAAAAGATTGAACCCCCAGACACTAATTAAGTAATGACCTACTTGATCCCATCCAAATCAAAGAAATGTTGTGACTATGTTAATGATAGTATCATTATTTTCTACAGCATGATTTTAGTTCAGATTCCTTCTGGACAAGCAAACAAGATTATATTCCTGTCCTAGAAACATCATAATATCTAATGATAAATACATAGCCCTCCTCGCATTTCAAATATTTAAAATATCACCCACTATGCTCCATTTCAACTAAAATTAAGGAAACTTCCTTGCTTAAATTCTAATAGAACACACTTTCCTCAATTGTAGAATTTTAACATAACAAATCTAATAGGTTTGCGTATTCTACAAAGGATTCGCTTCTAACATTTTCCACTTTTAAGTGGGTGCTTGTAATATTCAAAATCCCAAGGTAATATGTGGATGGATTTATTTATGCTAATTTAAATTTAATAAATTTTCACATCAAAAGATATTGAAAACGACATAAAAATGTAGAACCATGTAAAAGGCACCAATGAAATTGATCATCAATGAATAATATATATCAAATTTAAGTTTAAGGACAACTGATAAATATAACAGAAATATCTATCTGCCTTGAAATGGTTCTAGAGTAAAAGGCTGGATCTGCTTTATATCACACCTCCAGTACCAACACCTATACTGCCTTAGAAGTCAATAGGAAGACTTTGAAACATATAAATTTAAATATCTTAAAAATTATGCATAACAAAAAAACCTATACCGGCATCTATCATTCAACATACAGATTTCTCGTCTTCATCTAGAAAATTCAGTATATTCTGCTCTTTGAATTCTGCTCTGTTCTTCCTGGATGATTTAAATGACTGGGGTGCCCACCCTGCACATTCATTCATAAAGTTAACAGACGGCCAGCTTTAAAATTCAATTCTGAGACAGAACGATTATGATTTCCTAATGAACTTATACCTTCTTTTGAGCCCACTGTATTATAGTAACCAGCAGAATAGCCTCCTGTAAATGCTCCATGGAATCTTCTCCGCCCTTCCTCGTCTCTAACCTGGAGTTGGTTAAATCAAAAATTGTGATGAGGTTAAGATCCAGGCAGCATTAATTAAGTAATGCCAAATTATTATCGTTTTTAAAAGGCTCATTGCTAATGAATTTAAGCAATAAAACCAAGTACCGACTTTAATTATAAATCACATATATCCACACATTTCACAGCTACAGAAGCAATCAACCGCCTTTCCTTAAATAGGTTTCAAATGCAAAATACAGAAATGTAAATTCAGAATATGAACACACTCACTATACAACCAAAACAACGTCACTAAAGATACAATAACAATTAACAGGAATATTAATATTCCAATAGCTTCTAGTCAATTCTTTTTTTCACCAATTATAGTATTTAATCGAATAGCTCCAGGGAAGTAGCTGTCAGAGACAAAACTGAACTCCTCCATGAACCTAGAGGCAGAATCAGACCATTCAATCCAACGGCATAATCAACTTCACTTTCTAATTTCACGGTAAAAAAACAAAACCAAAAACCCTTAAGTCTTTTGCCATGCGCATTCGCGATTTCCAGAAACAGTGCCAACGCCAAATCAATTCAACGCCGACGTAACGGAATTTCGGTGAGGAGCATAAATGCTTACCTCTTGCTTCCAAGCTGGGAGAGTTCGAAGTTGACCGGAGGACTCGGCAATGGCCTTCTTCTTGCGACTGATTACATCGTCCTCACGCTCTATCGGTGTTCCGTAGAAAACAAAATCGTCTTCGTCAGACTCCATTTATCTCCACTTAATCGTTAAATTGGAAGACTGTTATTGCCCAATCCAATTTCAGACGTATCTGTTGATATTGAATGGCGAAAAATAAGCTAGGGTTTTGTGGAAGCTCGTCTTGGGTGTGCAAAATCGATTGGCATGAAGTGCGAGAATAACATGCCTCGTCGATTTGTATGGAGAGAGGAAATGTTAGATTATTATACCAAGGGATCGATTCATATTGATTTTAGATTTAAGAATTAAACATGTTTCTATAGCTTATCTCAGTTTTTTTTCTTTTGTCATATAAGTTTATATTTAACAATTAAATGTGTTTTTTAAATTTGTCAGTATTTCTCTTCTAAATTTTTTTTTTCATTTTCTGAAATTCAAAATTGAGTAACTAACCAGCTAGGTTAGATACCAGTATTTACTCGTTATGTGCCATAAAAAAAATCATCTATTATTATTTATAAGATATGTATTTAAAAAATATTTTAAAATATATAAATATTTGTACGTACTAATATTTAAAAGTATATATTTTATAAATTTTTAAAATAAAATTAAAAAATATATATAATATAATATAAGGAAGATTTTGAGATAAGAAACACAATAAAAAAAAAAGTAGCACTCAATAGTTAAATAAAAGTGAAAAATATTATAATTGTGAAAACTTAAAAAATAGGTTAAGAGCAACGATGATTAAATGATTTTTATTAAGAAAAAATACTATAATATTTTAATAATAAAGAGTTTAAATTCTATGAAGATTATTAATAATTGAAATTTTTTCTATAAAATCTTTTATTCCTTCTTTTTTCGGTTTTTGACTCCAATCTTCGTCTCGTTAAATATAAAAAACAATAGGATTAATATTCGCGATGAATTGTACACAACAATCAGATCAAGAAGTCAGACATTATAATTTTTCATATTGTTCTCTGTTAGGTATTTTTACTTTTGGTTTGCATGTTAGCATAGGACGGTGCATGTGACTCGATATTATTCTTGATAAATATTTGTTGCTTTATGATCATGATATGTTTAAAATTATAATTGAAATTTTGATTTGTTGATTATGTGATCTTAATAGTATAAAGTTTTGGGGAACAATTATGTGAAAAGGGGTGTTTGTCTCAAACAAGGGAATTTGATTTGTAATTATTCTTGAATCAATGTTTTGATTGTTGATTTATGACATTTAAATTTGCAAGTGCATGACCAATTTGGTTGATTGATTACCTGTGACTATGAATTTTTTATTGTTTGATCCTAATGAATGATTGCAGGCATTGGCATCACATCATGATTATTTAAAATCAAATAATCTTAGAAATAATTTTAAAAAATTATTAAATCATTATTACATTTTTTTCAGATTTTATTAAATGAAGGATATAAATGTAAATTAGGAGGTGTAGGATGAAAGAGGTGAGGTGCAAAGAGAAACTTTGTTTTGATTATCGAGTTCTTTGATTTGAGGTTGCATGTAATTTTTCTACTTGATGAGTTGGTAAATTGTCATGTACTTTTGTGGTATTGGTTTGATATTGAAATAAAATAATGTATATTACGAACATAGATGTATGTGGATGAAATGTAAAATATGTTAATGTGATTAAATAGTTTTATGCTGATATATGTTATGGATATATGACATGATTATAAAAGGAATGGTTGGGAAGATAGTGTTATATGGAACTGTAATATTGTTATGAGCACAAGAGTAGACTGATGGAATGAAAAGATGAAAAATATTGAATTTTTTGTTGGTCATAAGTCATCTTATAATCTATTAAACTTATAAAATCATATAGAGATTTATAATTAAATACATACTACAACACTCTATATGATTTTATACTAAAAATACCCGAAAATACATGTAGTTTAGAAGAAAACTAAAAATACCCGAAAATAATAAAAATTTATTCCACTGAAAAAATTATATGTTTTCTTTTAAACGAGATGAGAGTAAACTTTTCTACAATTATGACATGACAAATCAATATATAAATTAGTTTAATAGATTTTGATAATAAGTTTTCTAATTAAATTAGTGAAAACATATGCCACACATGTGTTTATTTATTTTTAATAAAAAATAATAAAATTATAATTACAAAAATAAACATAAATAATTTTTATAATTTAATTATATATAAATTTTATTAATTTTGTAAATAATTTGTATTTATTTAGTAGATATTTTTTATTTATTTAATTTTAAAAGATAGATAAATTTTAAAAAGTATTTAAATTCAAAAAATTAGTTGAATTTAAATAAAAAGATAAAAGATAAAAGATAAAAGTGAGGGGATTTCATATATACAAATATAGATTATGTGGTCTTAAACTTTAAAAGTGTTGAACATATCAATTTAAAATTATAAAAATTAAAATAAAGTAGAATAGAAAATAAACAATTTTACCATATTATTTAAATCAGGATGGTTTTAAAGATGATTTATTTCATCATAGTATACAATTCATTATTTAGTAAAATTAAAACAGGTAACCACCCAATTCACCAAAAAGTAATTAGCATAATTTCTCACTTAACACCAAGCACTACCAATGTTAAATGTTTCAAAAGTGGTCAAGGCTGTCTTACATTATCATTATTTATGTTTCTATATGCGTTGTTGTTGTTGTGCTCGGGTAAGTCAATATATATTAATAACTTTATTATATATAACAATTTATAATTAAATAAAAAGATTTGTCTTAACATCATTTTCTACATTTAATAAAAAGTTTTAATTATATTTTTTATTTTATATAACTTAATATTAACATTATTAAGTTAAAATTCAATATATTTAAAATAAATTAGTTTCCATTGTTTTTGTTACATAATTATTTTTTGCAACTTACAGATATTTAAAGAATGAGATATCTCTCTTAAAACTTGGACTCCCCTACCACTCTTTAAAATTTATGTTGTTTAATTTTTTTTACAATTAATATTTAATAATAAAATCTCATAATGTCGAAGAAAGTGAGATATTAGAATAAAATATCATACACGTTACCAAAATAACAAAAAAGTTAAATAACAGAAATTTAATTAAAAAAATATAAAATTTTAAATATTCAATAATTAAAACAATGTAATGAGAAAATACTTAAATAATCCATGAAACTTAATCAAGTGAAAACTAAAATAAGATATATGATAATTTTATGGGTTAAATATGTTTTTAGTCCTTATACTTTGAGACGATTTTAGTTTTAGTCTCTTTTTCAAACTAAGGTACAATTTAGTCCTTTAATTTTAAAAAACTCTGATTTTAGTTCTTTTTATTAAATTTTTTTAACTTTATTTACTATTTCAATCTATCCTATTTCTAGAGAATAAGAAGCTAAAATGCAATAAAATAAACTTGTAAGACTGGAAAAAGAGATAAACTTAGAGAGTTAAAACGAAGATACATGCTTTATGTAAATTTTAAAATAAATAAATAAAACACAAACATGCCACTAATAGAATAACAATTGCTTTGCCTCAGATATTTATGTTCTTCAAATAAATAAATAAAACACAAACATGCCGCTAATTGAATAACAATTGTTTTGCCTCATATTTATATTCTTTTGCACATAGTTGAATTGTTTTGCCTCATATTTATATTCTTTTGCACATAGTTGATTTAGCATTTCTAAGTTATAAATAAAACCCATTGTGACCTATATTGTAAAAGAAACTTGTGTCTACTTCCAAAATTCAAAACCTTATTAGTTCCAACCTTTTTTCATTGCACTGTCGTCTATGGTCTTATATTCTATATTCTATGGTCTTATATTCTATATTCGTATAAACAAGCAGAAACGACTCAAATAATTCATTCACTCATAAAATCGATAATTGGAAACCACTTTTTCTCATAGTCTTTAATTCTATGCACTCAGTCACACAAACTCTCTTTCTCTCTTATGCCAAGGAAATTAGGCCAATTCAACCACAAAATCTCACAAACTGGTGTTCTCTCTGCTGTTTAATGCACTCAACTTAATGTTTTAAGGAAAATCCAGCCTTGATAGCTCACGGGTTAGAGAATACTTCAGATCACCACCATCTAAAATGCTACCATTCACACTAACTTCTTCCTTTCAAATTGTTCATAAACAGCACCACAATCGAAGGTAAAAACCAGCCACAAATATCCAGTGAAGGCCTCTAATACAATGCACCAAGAACAAGGACACAGCAGGAACAATTTTTTTTTTTTACATTTTAAGGAAAAAACCAAAATTCCAAGAAATACAATCAAACAATTAAAGGTCCATAGAGTAAAAAGAACCTAGCACAGCTCTAGAACAGATAAAGAAAACAAAAATAACCAGTCAATTGAATCAGATTGACAGATTTCAAGGTCACTGTTTATACCAAAATGTTTTATAAAAACTCCCCAATGAAATACAGTGAACTGACCATAATTTGGGCAATCCTTTTCTTTTAGTGCTTGGACTCCTTCCGGGTGTCGTCTTCTCATGTGAAAAAGGGGATGCACACGCTGTAATGTTCTTAGGTGTCAAACCTATAGAAATCAATGAGAAATAAATCTTTCATTTTCTGAAGCAAAGAAGAAAACAAACTCAAATTTGCCAATTCTAATTGAAAACCACAAAAAAAATATATTTCAAATACTTTATTTGTCTGTCTTTTCTTGATTTTTCCTATTTTGCTTTTACCTTTTTTAGGCTTACAATAAATGTCCAACAAAATCTACATAATAATTTGAATCTTAACACGAATAAAAAAGTCCAACATAAACCTTTAACCAATTGCAAGGCCTAAACACATTTACATATCACATAAAAGCACTAAATGGACAGAGGGCATTGCAACAGCAAAAGTCAACGGAACTCTACTAGTATGGCAGAGGCACAAAAGCTGCAGGAAATAAAAGTCTACACTAGTTTTCAACTGAACTAAATATTGCATATAAGGCCAGAAAAACAATTGATTTAAAATCTAACTATTGTCTATGATTTTGCAGAATTAAAATATCAAGCTAAGCTAGAAATAGAAAATGGAAAAACACTAAGAAAGTGGAAGTGAAACTACATATACTAGTTATAAATGACATAAGAAAATGCAGAAAAATTGAATGCAAGTCAAAACCAAAACTAATCTAAAATTCAACTATGCAAAAAAAGAAATATAACACTAATTAGTATCTAAAAATTAAAACTATAAAGAATAAAACAGCCAAAACTCATTGTCACCTATATTATAAAAGAAACTTGCGTCTACTTTCAAAATTCAAAACCTTATGTAATTCCAACCTTTTTTAATTGTACCGTCGTCCATGGTCTTATATTTCATATTCTTTAAAACAAGTTTCCCTCCATAACCACCCAAGTTTACTGACTCGCTTGCACCAACAGATCCATCGACTAAAGATTGGTATGGTCAGATTGAAGAAAAAGAAAAGGTTGAATCGACATGGAATTGGAATCGAGATAGAAAGAACAAGAAGATACCTAGCTTCGAGAAGAATGAAAGAACCAAACCACTTAGCGTAAAGAGCAGCTTGAATATTTTTTGGGGTTTGAACATCAAACTCCAAAGAATTAGGAATGCAATGCAAAAAGAATCAACTCAATTAGATAATTATAGAGAAAGGTATAGACTAACCAAGCAACAAAGGTCAAATCTGTCCACATTTAAAATCTAACTATTCTTTATGACTATGCAGAATACAATAATAAACTAGGCTAGAAATAACACCACTACAACACTAAAATAAAAGTGAAATGAAACTTCTTATACAAGGTCTAAAAGGTAAAAGAAAATGCAGGAAAATTGAATGCAATACAAAACATCAACTAATCTAAAATGTAACTATGCAAATTAAGAATTATCCTACTAACTAGTGGCTAAAAACTAAAATTGTTCTAAACCAAAAAAGTAAAATGCAATGCAAACACTTAAACAACTTTTCTATGGTAAAAGAGAGCTAAAAATAAAACCAAAAGCTACAAATCTGCAAAAGCTAATAAACTAACTAGTGAAAACATAAAAATGTGCTAAAACTAAAAAGAATGAATTAGAAACATGCAACAAATCTAACCCACAGTTATGAAATACTCATTAAAATCAAATCAAAAAACCACTCTTAAAACAACAACTAACCCACCTCTCAAAACAACAAATAACTAAGAATCACACTATTAAATTTGAAATAGAATATTAAAATAGGACAAACACTCAAAACTACGCTTAAAACAACAACAAAATCCTAATTAACATCCCTATAACTTTAGAACACAAAAATAAAACTGAAATCTACTTAAAACAATAAAAGAAACTTGCAAGAAAAGTTTAAAACTACAAATGAAAGTTCAAATGTAAACTATACAAACAACAAAGAAGGGAATATGACATCCTCATGTTATGATTAACATATTTGAAGGGGGTGGGAAGTAAAAATCATTGACAATGTACTTACAGCAAACACGGGATCTCTTCTAGAAAAGCACGTGCATCACTATAGAAATGGAGAATTGAGAAAAAAAAAAACTAATTGTGAAGAAGTTCCTTGGTAAGAGTCAAACAACATAACAAAAGCATAATGAATTATGTAAATAACCTGATCCACATTTTCATCTGAAGGTAATACAATAATTACACATGCCTTAGAAACTAAAACTTGTGGATAATTAATAATTACATTTGAGATCATAAAATTTTTTAGGAAGAATGAAGTAGGTAAACAGCTCAAAACTCATTTCCCATTTTATGTGATTTAAATAGATTATATAAGAAGTATCCTTTCCCCAAAAGCAGAACAAAAAGTCGAAGATACTCCATCAAACCTTCTTTAGGTCAACCAGTATAATAGGGCTGCCACTTTTACAAATCACGCACTTCCCCATAAAATAAAATTCAAGCTTAGCTATATCCATTTCCATTTCCTCCTTTTCTTTTTCTACAAGCACTACTATAACACCACCACCAACACTCTTATTTGGTATTGTTAGCTACTTCAAAAGTGAACCTTGCAATCAAGCATCAATCATCAACATTTATATCCTTCTTATGAATAAGATAAATTATGCAATCAGATGCACAGAACTAATACAGGAGAAGTACCAGATAAAATAAATTCTGTCAATAATTTTTGTAAACAAAGGAAAGAAAAGTTGAATCAAACCAAAGTAGCTCTAATATTATAAAGTAACTACAACAACACCTGCAAACAACACCAATGTTAGAAACTAAACCAGAATCAAAAACTTGTTAGCAAATTAGCAAAAGAATTAATGAAGGAAGTTATAGACTTAAAAAAAAAAAGGAGAACATGGAATCCAAAACCCACCAAAACACTGACAAAAATAAAAGGATAACCACCTCATGAACTCAATAAATAAAAGTAAACAAAGAAGAAATATAACGATTACCCGAGAAGAAGAAAAAAAAATATGTTACAATAAAGAATTTTTCAGATTTAGAATTACAAAGTACAAGACCGACATTGACTAAAGATTTAGAATTTTAAAATCTGGGTTTTTTAGAGGCACAAAATGTGTCATGGGTCATAAACTGCAGTTTTGTTTTAATAAAAATAATAACAAGAATAAGAATAATAAAAATAATAATAATAATAAGAATAATAATAATTGTAATAATAATAAAAATAATAATAATAATAATAATAACAATAGTAATATTAATAATAATAATTACAATAATAAAAATACTAATAATAATAATAATAATAATTTATTATCATTATTATTCTTATTATTATTTTTAATTCTCAAGTGTAATCAAGGTGGCTATTTGGTTAGTGGGCTTGGTGAACAAGGAATGCCTCTATCTTATCATAAGTGCATCACACTACTTAACAGTATCAAAGAGAATTAGTCCAAGTTCTGGGATGCTAATATCCTATGTGCAATCACACAAAAGAAATCATAGGCTCAAAACTCACTAGGTTCTATTAACATGTAAGAACTGATTTTAGAACTGGTCTCCCAATAATTTATTATGTGCAATCACAGTAAAGAAATCATAGGCTCAAAACTCACTAGGTTCTATTAACATGTAAGAACTGATTTTAGAGTTGGTCTCCCAATAATTTATGCATTTTCACCTCAATTAACTTATTCTAATAGGTTATACCGTCTAAATACGCATGCAGATCAAAGAAACTCACTAAAAATCAGTAAAACAGCAAAAGATCTAGTTCTATACAGCTGGTAAAGGGCTGAGTTTTCTCTCAAAGCATCTCCATGGTAAAATATTTTTTTCGATGCCTAATTATCTTGTTATTGTTACTTAGGATTTAGGAACATAATTTAGTTTTCACCCTTAAATTTTTTAACTTTAAAAACCACTGCAAAAGAAAACTTAAAAAACCAACACAACCATCTCATTAATGATGCATCATGAGCACAATGTACGGGTCTTATTACTTACTATAGAATCTGAAATGTGGGAGACCACATCTATCTCCAGAAAATTAAGAGACAATACAAGGAGGTACACATCCCATCAAGTAAAAATTAAAATTCTAACACCATAAGTAGCTAAACTATCCATAAACTTCAGAAACATTACCAAATACAGGTAACAGTTGAGCATAGTTGTTCCCTCAATTAAAATTTTAGAATGTCAAATAATCTTAGCACAAATGCACAGTAAAAGAAAAAAGGTGACATGCAACAGTAGCATTTTGATAAATAATAATATTAAAGAAAAAACAAAAAATACAGTGACCACAGCAATCACACCAATGCTTACTTTTAGATATAAAATCGTGCCAAGAATAAACTATATTACTCTCTTTTATAATATCCTTTATCAGGTCCACCAGTGGCCTTATCTACAAACCACAAAAATACGACAATCAAAACATACAGGCATATGAGCTCACCACCAGTATATGTGTCTTCATCATACACACACATGAACAAACAGAAAGGAGAAATATCTCTAACATTTGCATACAAAACAAACCTTTGATCTGGGATGAGGCTTTTGGAAAAAAGGAAAAGTTTTGTGCCAAGGCCAACTAAGCACAAAGCAATGGAGTGACCTTAAGAAAAGAGAGGAATAAGCAAACAGAATAAAATAAAAACGAAACAGCCAAAGATGGTTATCAAATAACTTATACCACAAATAACTTATGAATGTGGTGCTTTTCCATTATCATTGCTTGCAGCTTCCTGAAGTCCACAGGAGTAAATGACGAATTCATACTTTAATACCAAAAGGATACACACAAATTCTAACTTAATGAAAATTAGAGTAGAGAAATCTAAAAATCGAGAGTAAAAAATTTGAGCTAGTACTTGAAAGATACACAGTACATTAAACTTAATCCAGCATAGAATAAATTAAGGAGCAAATAAAGGGCATAATTCATGTTTTAATATACAATGCAACAAATTTGTCATTTGAATATCAAGAAAAATAAAAGACTCAATTTACAAAAGGGAAAGGCTAAACACAAAACAGGGAACTTCTAGACTTTATCACAGCTCATTCAAACCTGCCAAATCACATCAATCCTACCTATTTCTCTAATCAGAACTGCACAAAAGAATTTTCAACTTTAAACTCAAGCTTCAACAATTCTAGCAAATGAAAANNAGCTTAATTCAATNAAAAACAGCAAAGATAACATATGGAAGAGTAGCAGTCAGTCTCAACCTCACAGGATGCACAATATGCACTCAAATCACTCAACTGTTTAGGGCTGTCCTGTTTCACTCAATCATGACATGCTAACCTCAAATCTCAACTTTGTAAAGACTCTAAATGACAGTGCTTGACCCAAGGTTTTTTTAAATCACTGGGTCTTTATTTGGCTTGTAATGTACATGGAATGGAATGAAAACTAGAAAAAAAAAAAAAAAAACTGGAAACTGGAATGAAATGGAGAAGTGTGAAGAAAGAGGAAGAAATCTAGAACTCAGTACAAGGTCTAACTCTTAATCTTTGGNCAGCCAATTTTTCTTTCTTTTTNTCTGGTTTTCTTTATTTTTCACTCATTTCAGGTCTTTCTTTTATTTTCTTTTCTATTTTTCTCATTTTTTTGTTCTTTCCAGACCTGTTTCTTTCTTTTTCAACTAAACCAGATTTTTCAGATCATTTTTTCTTTTTCACCTCTGGCCTTNCTCTTTTTCATGCACTCACCAATTTCTAGACTTCTCCCTACATCTCACAAGTCTCTAAGAGTTTATTAGTGGGTGGGGGGAAAGGCTTGAAATGGATGGAAACAAGAAAATAGGCTAAAGCTCAAAAGAGGGTACAATGGAAAGAAACTGACATGGGTAAGCTAAATTGGCTATGACTGAAAATGAAGAATGCCTAGATCATATTTAAAATATACCAAGAGCAACCACATCAACAAAGAATCAATGCAAAATTAGAATGAGACCTAAATATGCATGTTATCACACAAGAAAGAATTGAAATGAACTAAAGCTGCAAAAATCAATCATTGCTAGAACTACCTCAACCTAAATCCAAAGCTAAATCTACTTTTGACAACTCTAATCTAAGGAAATGAAGCTAAAAACTGAGTGAAATCACCAAGGAATGAAAAAAAGCTTGAAAGACCTAAACATGATTACCTAAAGCTATTTACAATCTAAACAACTAATAAGACAAAACAATATGTAACCTAAGAAGAACCTAAACCAAACTAAAACAAAGAAGTACAACAGCCAAAAAGGAAAAAGGAATGAATCTAAACAAAGGAGCAATAACAGACCTAAAAATGGAATGATATTCAACTAAACAAATCCTAGTTAAGTCTAAAAAAGGAAACAACAGAAAAGAAAAGAACTAAATCAACTCCTAAACAAAGAATCTACACACTTCCTTATCTAGCTAAAGACTAAGAACAGAACCTAAGTAATGAAAAGACTCTTAAAACAAGCAAATCCTAAAGTAATTTTATTTACAAGCTATAACAGAACCTAAGAAACGAAAAACACCCAAGAGAACTACTAATTAAAGACTAAAACAAAATCTAATATGAAAAGAACCTAAAACAAGACAATAAAAGTCAAAGAGATCTAAGGAACCTAGAATGAGTCATATTTACAGAAACAATGGAAAGAATTTACTCTAAACAATCCTATAATCCTCCTAAAACATATCTAAAACCATCACAGAAATTAGAAAGTAAAGAACCTACAAAATTAAGAATCCTAAAACTAATTCTGTTTAAAAAGATGGTATAAGTTTGATTTTCATATTTAAAAAGAACATACCATATCCTCATAGGACATGACAGCAAGTCGCCACCCGTAAGTAACCTTCCAGATGTGCAGATAAAGGTGCTGCTCCAGACAAAATCAGACGAACTCTACCTCCTAAACCCTGCTTTACCTGATCATGTTGCAAAGCCATGATTAGGAATAAAGATCCAGTGATACTGAGTGGCCGAGGAGTTTAGATTTATAAATTTCTCTACCTTATCAAATACAATTTTATCAGAAATTGGGGATGCTTCTTCATGTGTAAACCCATTCTTCCCGTTATTCAGCTTACTGAAATCAAATTTCGGAATTTGCATTGTCAGAATACTACAGAACTAATTTATTGTGTTTCCTCTTTGTCTCCTCTGGATCCACCTTGCCTCAGGGCATCTCCGCTGTCTTTGCAAGACTCATATACCTATAATACAATTACCACCGATGGCCCATCAAGAATTACTTGTGCATACCCGACGCTGCTGAAGTCACTAATCACTGTTTCCCCCAGCTCATATATATATATATATATATATATATATATATATATATATATATATATATATATATATAGATAGATAGATAGATATTGATATATAGATATATATGTGTAAACAATGATAGACATTGGAATCAAGAAAGACTCGCCAATTTTAATGCAGCCACTTTTCTGATACTGTTGTCATGGACCTTGCCATTTGTTTAAACAGAACACAAACGATGATTTACACTTTACAATACTAATATATGTTTAGTTTATCCGTACAAATCTCTGAGTCCAAGAAATACATTACAAATGAACAAGTGGCAAACTCTTGAATGGAGACAAAACAACACAACCAAAGGGATTAGTTTTCTCAGGAGAAACTAATAACTACCGTCTTTAAGGGGAGAACGATGGTGCACAGCCTGGTGGGCTTGACGAGNATGATTAGATNGTAATTTAGGCTCCACAGGCTTTTCATTGGCTGCTTGAATTCGCTCCAAACTCTCCAAAACCTCCTTCATTGATGGCCGCTGTTTGGGTTCAGATGCAAGACATTTTAAAGCAAGCTGAGCTATACGGAATGCAGCTTTCGATGGAAACTTTCCTTCCAATCGAGAATCCATAATGCCCTTCAACTTTCTTCGGTCATGAAGGTATGGTTTCACCCACTCTGTTAGATTATGTTGCCCGCTTGGCCGGTTCGAATCAAGTGCTCGTAGCTCGTAGCCCTGTTAGTATTTCCACCAAAACAACTCCAAACCCGTATACATCACTCTTGACATATAGTTGCCCTGTATAATAAACAAAGACCATCTCAAGGTGCAGTACTTTAACAATCAATTTAAATGTTTTGCTCAATACAGTTGCATCAAATAACATCGGACTACACAAGAGTTTTGAAAAGAGAAAAAGTTAAGCTTTACTTAATATGCACTGATATTAGAACAGAGTTACATTACCTGTGGCCACATATTCAGGAGCTGCATAACCGTATGTGCCCATCACCCTTGTTGTCACGTGAGATTGACTAGCTGAAGGACCCAACTTTGCCAAGCCAAAATCTGATATCTTGGCGTTATAGGACTGTAGCATGACAGAAACTAATTAAGTTGAGCACCAAATGGTACATACCAAACTAACACGATTTCCAAAGAAAATAGGTGAAAAACATTCATGTATCAATATGTCATAACATGGCAGCATTGAATATATGCGTGTATTTAGACAAACATCTCAGTAAATACTTTCCTAAATACACTTCTTTGATAAATACTTGTAAGGAAGAAAAACAAGAAAAAATAAATAAATAAACTTCTACAAAAGCTAAAATCAGTTGATGTACAAGTTAAAAATTTCAAATTTAAAGCTAGAAGAGAGCTTCTACGAGTTGATTTATGCATATGGTAACTTTAACTTGCGAAATAATTAATTTTCAACTATATAAGCTTATTTTGCTAAGATTTGTCAGGGTATTGCGAAGCTCACCCCATCAAGCAGAATGTTTGAGGCTTTAAAATCTCTGTAAATTACTTTCTCGGATGTATGCAAGAATGCAAGACCACGAGCTACTCCAATTGCTATCTTAAGCCTGATGTCCCAAGGAAGTGGTTGAACGGCAGAACCCCCTACAATTAAAACAATGTAGCTTTTAGCTGTAAATATACATTTAATTTGGCAATTTATTTCATGCTTGAACTGATAATATACTCGCCAAGACAGTCGTATCTAATAAAGCACTCACTTCCAAATAGATGGTTTTCTATGCTCCCTTTTTGCATGAATTCATAGACGAGAAGAAGCTCTGTTTCCTCCAAACAGTATCCCAACAGCTTAACAAGATTAAGATGGGAAAGGCGACCTAGAAAGTTTACTTCGGACTGTACCAAATAAATGAACCATTAGTTTAGTGGAAATTTATAAGTCAATGATTAAACAGTTTGATGAAACAAGAATTAATGCACCTATACGAAATTGAGATCTCAGACTTTTGTTTCGCAAAGCAGTTAATCATCAAATTAGTAAAAAGCAGTGTGCTGATTCTGCTACACTTTGCCTTTATCATAAAAGGGAAGGGAAATTGCATAGAATGATTCAACAGTGGTTCCACACTAGATTCGAGTCCCCTCCTTCCTCTTCTCTGCAACAATGCCCACCCAAACAACACGAAAACCAATACAATGTACAAGATGGCTAATGAAAAATCCACACACCTGACCGGTAGGTATCATCACACAGAAACCAATTTCATGACATGCATCAAAGTTGAACGAAAGCTTTTCGGTAGACAACCAAATTTTGCACTAGATCAGTGAGGCAATAATTTTGAGAGAAAACAAATGCAGAATTTATTCAGTCATAAGGCAAGTGAAAATTAATCATAAAAAAATATGCATATGCTGTTTCAACCTTTAAAGACCCAATTCTAATGGCACATGGATCTTTGCTGGGTGGAGAAGGTTCAGGAGCCGCGCAAACAGATGAAGAAGGACAATCACCACAAGAGCAACCCAGTGAAGTGTCATTACATGAATATACAGATGCATTCATAAGTTTCATTGGAGATGGATCAAAAGTGACTGTCTTAAAAAGTATGGAATAAGGAGAACCAGGAAATCCAGGAGGAACTTTCTGACCAAGAAATTCAAACCACTATGGCAATGATAATCAAACACAACACACATTAGCAGAAGACCAAGTATAATACATTACAAAATTGAGATAAGGGAAAAGAACAGCAAAGAACGGCAAAGAACGGCAAAGAACGGCAAAGAACGGCAAAGAAAACAAAGTCAACCAAACAGACATCTGAAATTAAAACAAGAACGGTAAAGAAAAGAGAAAAGATAAGAGATAAGCGAGAGAAAACCTGAGAGAAAACCTGCAAGGCGTTGACGAAACCATGGAGGCCTTGATTCCGAAAGCTTGGAGCAGCGAAGCTGAGCAAGAGTCTCCGGCCTCAGGTACTTTTTCCCGGAGCTCCGTGACTGCCTCCTTGCCTTAACCCTTCGAGTCTTCTCCTTCGACGACACCTTACCCATTCTCTCATTCCCCACACTCAACCCAGCCTCTGAAAAAAAAAAGAAAATAAAATTGAAAAACAAAAATCAAGAAGAAGAAGAGAGAAAGAGAAAGATTAGTACATGGTGGTGAGGTGGAAGGTGAAAATAGAAGGCGGAAGAGAGGGATTATATTTTTGAGTACCTCCAAAAATATTCTTTGGAATATTATTGAGTACCTCCAACTCCAACTAACTCTGACCTTGCTCTTCAACCCGTTCAACAGCTTCCGATCATCATCTTTCTGGTCTAATTAACTTCTTGGGCTGGCTTCATTTGGGCTTTGGAGCTACCGATTTCATCCATGGAACGCGTCTCACTTTTTCTCCTCTTCAGCGCTGACGAACCCTAGCTCGAGTGAGAGAGTTGGGAGAAAGCCCCAAATGATTTAAGCCTCTCTGTGCAAAATGAACGTAAGAAAGAAAACCCTATCAGCTTTGCCTCTTTGCAGCAGCATGAAACGCTGCGTTTCATTTTCCCAGCATAAAGGCTTCAGCTTTTTAATTGCAGCTCTTAATACTCATCCCAATGCTTTATTTCAGCCCAAACAGCCAATTTCGTTTCCTTTTAGCACCAGCCCATTAATTCCTACAAACATTCAACAATAAAAAAAAATAAACAGGTAAAAGAAAATGAAAAAACAAATAAAACATAAAAGAAAAGAAATTATATTTTAAATTTTCTGAATATTTTTCTAAAAGATAAAATTTCTAATTATTAAAAAAAATTATTGTATTTGACTAAAAAAAGAAAATTAGCACTATTTTTCTTTACATGAACAAAAATGAACAAAAAATCTCGTTGGCGTGCCTCATCAAAACATGGGCATTGGTAAATGGAAGAAAAAAATGCAATGGAGATTGCAACATTGAGTAGAAGTAGAGCGGTTCGGATCAAAACCCTAGAAAAGTGATCGAGGAGAAAAGTTCGCCATTGAAACACAAAAATCCAAATAATCAATGTGAAAGAGAAGATAGAGAGCTTTTCCAAAGCATTGGTGGGATTTTTCATTTCAACGAATGCACTTATGCAAAATCTTGATTTTTTTTTTCTTTTTTTATAACCCAATAAAATAAAATATAAAAATTTGCATAAAAAAGACTATCGAAATATTTTTATAATTCAATCAGCGGTACAAGATTTTCAACTCCCCAGGAGGGTTTACACATTGCTGAGACAATGACAGAAGAGGGAAACCTAAAAATTAAACTTTTCCTTTTTAAAAAATATTTTTTTACTTTGTCTTAAAAAGCATGAAAAGTTAAAATTTCCACATTTTTAATTAATGATTGATATGACAAAATAAATAAATAAATTTGAAGTAAATGCAGAAGAAACACATCATTTTATAAAAGTTAAAATGTATACAAAAATTAAATTTATAATTATATATAGTGTAGAAAATCATTCATCAATTTCAAAACAAAAATAAAATAAAAGATAAGGACTAAGTATGTTTATCCTTCTTTAAATTTTTATTTATTTATTTTAAGTCTTTCTCATAAATTGAAGTGATTTTAATTAAGTATCTACTAAAAAAATTGAATACCCAATTTTTTTTTAAAAGAAATTCAAATAAATTTTAACCATTTAGATTGATTGGATAATGAATTTACTTTCTTGATTTATTTAAAATATATAAAATTTATTATATTGAATAATATATTGCATTTAATTATTTACGTGTTATCATGTAAGGTGAGATTTTATATTCACTGACAATATTATTATGTTGGTTTATGGCTTATCATTTACATTAACCAATAAATTGTCTTGTTAGGTAACAAAACCATTATGCTAATGAGTTTTATATCAATACTTATAATAGATTTTATTCAACATCATTTAATAAAAATAATCCACTTCACATTTAATAGTAATGTTGTTGTATATTAACTATATGTTTTAAAAAAATAATTCTTTACGTACTTAATTTTTTTACCTTCATTTAATATTTTTTTTAAAAAAAATATATAAAAATTTATTTATATAATTATCTTATTTTTGTTGTGAGGAATTCAATTCCCATTAAATATAAAAATTTATTTATATAATTATTCAATTCCCATTACTAGTAAGGCAGGTCAAGAAAAGTTAGTTTCCCAATTGATGTGAGGAATTCAATTCCCATCACTTGTAGAAAAATAATATATTATGTTTAAATTGCTGATTGTTTTGATTTGTACTTACATTTTCTCTGCACTAATGGTTTCTGATTTTTACATTTGTGAATTATTAACATTAACATGTATTTTTTCATTTTATATCAATAGAAGATGTCTCGAGCTGAGGAACTTTGGGAGCGATTAGTCCGTGCTGCATTGAGAAGGGAAAGGATGGATGAAGATGCATATGGACAACCGGTTGGTGGAATTGCTGGAAATGTACCATCTGCCCTAGCTAAAAATAGGGATATTTTTGAGAGTTGCTGACAAAATTCAAGATGATGATCCCAGTGTCTCAAGAATATGTATCTTTGTCTCATCTTGCTTCATTTCTCTCATATATTTTTATTAATTTAATAATTTTGTTTGTTCCAATATTTAACTAATAAGTTATTTGGCATTGAAGGTATTGTCTGCAATTCTGCATAATGTTGTGTCAAGAAAACAAGGAAAAAGAGAATAAAAACAAGAACTTGTCATTATTTCTTAATTATTAAATAAAGTAAATTATGTTTAAAATTAGTTTATAATATNTAGTTTTCTTTGTTGGACATTATGTTCCTACAAAGGAAAGTTGGAGAGATAAGAATAATAGATGGCTTGAATTAGAAAAACAAGAAAGAAGGGGAAAATGTTGAACCCGCATGTTTGGTTTAATATAATTATTTTCTTTAATAACATGAGTAGAATCAATGGAGATTCACACCAAAGGAGAGAAACGATAGATGGGTATATTTGGAATTAGTGAATTATTTCCTTAAAATTTTTGTTTCCTATCCACATGAGCTTAGTACGAAACCTTTTCACTGCTCTTCATCCAACTTTCTTCAATGCTCTTTTGAAACCGTGTGACTATAAGGATTTGGGTGTTTGTGTAGGACACCCTTAAAGATGCTACCATTCTATTCTAATGTAAACAGCAAATGATTGCATTTTGTGTCCCAGTATTTACATTGATTACAGTTATCATTAACTGGCAATGCTACTTTCTTTGCCACANCATTTCATAGTTTTTTGAGTCATTAGAAGTTCTACTGTTTCATACTATCTCTCCGGTTTCTTATTTGGTATAAGATTAGAAATTGTTAAACCTGAAAGGTTAAAAATGGAAAAATCCCTTTGTTCACATATTTTTATTAAAAAATCCTATATGTACTCTGCAACATTAAACAATTCTTATATTACTAGTATTTTTTCTTCCAACGCTGAAAGTATTTTTTCTTCCACTTAATTAGAGAATTTTTACATCGGGGATTTTATAGCCACGGTAACTTGTATTACTAGTATATTGGAAAGTTTGAAACAGGTATAGCCAGCTATCAAAGCTAGACTAAATTTAATAAAATAATAATTTATTTAGGGTGTATCTAAGTACCACAAAATTGTTAGGTGAGGAAGGACAAAGATTTATAAAGCTTATTTAAATTATATATTTAGTCAATATGGGACTAAACCTCCACCTTTGTGGCTGCAATTAGGGTCGCTCCTATAGGGATGACCCTTGGTAGGATGATTTTCTAACATTAATGGAGTACATACTTCAAACCCCTCCACATTCAAGGTGGGTGAGTCATAGGCCAAAGAATGGAGTTTAAACACTTTTTGAGTTTGTTCTTCAGAAAGTGATTTTTGGTAGAGCAGATAGTGACTAGGTCATTGATCTTGAGTTGTGTTGTGTTGAACTATTACTACTAGTTGCATGCTTGGGATTTTATCTTTGACGAAGAAGAATTTATTCAAAAGAAATGGTAGGATATAGCAGCTTGGTAATTGATCATGAGCTGGAATATGTTTGATTACAACTGCTAGTTTATTATTAGAATGTGAGTTTAGGCCTAACTCAACCCCACAAAATCGGCTTGTAAGGNGAGGTTTGCACCTCACTTATATATTATAAATTGGCCTTATCTCTAGTCGATGTGGGACTTCCAACATACCCCCTTCACGCCGAGGTATAGATAAAATATATATAAGGCCAATTTATGATATATATACAAGTGAGGTGCAAACCTCACCTTACAAGCCGGTTTGTAGGGTTGAGTTAGGCCTAAAAACCCACTTTCTAATATGGTATCAGAGCAAGGTTAAAGCCTATCCTAGCGAGTTCTAAGTGGGTATTTCTCTTTCTATTCCACCCGTTGTTGGGCCGCTATTGGACCACCCAATTTCTACTATCACGCACGAGATGTCTATACCTCGGCGTGAAGGGGATGTGTTGGAAGTCCCACATCGACTAGAGATAAGGCCAATTTATAATATATATATATATATTATATATATATATATATATATATATATATATATATATATATATATATATGAGGTGCAAACCTCACCTTACAAGTCGGTTTTGTGGGGTTGAGTTAGGTCTAAAACCCACTTTCTAATATTTATTGCTCTGGACCTTGTCACTTGACGGGTTTTTGGTTATGCAAATTACAAGAAGTAAATTATGTTAAAATAGTAAGGCATTACAATTTAGAGGGGAGTGAAAGTATGAAAGGGAACTAGAGGAAGAAATATGCAAAACTTGCCCATTTTCAAGTTAAAATGTAAGTTTAGTCAGGACATTTATATGGGCCAAACTACTGAATATTGTGTTGATCAAGCACCTGAGTCAGGGAATCAGGCAGGGCTGGTTGTTATGATTGAGGAACCAAATGGAAAATGAGGGAAAGTGACCAAATATTAAGATGAGAGAGATGAAGAACATGGACAAAATCAAACAAACTGAAATTGAATATTTGTGTTGAATATAATCTAAACAGAGATCTGTTACAACTGTGTTGTAACTCTAACTTACAACTGCCTGTTCAAGCAGAATGTTAGATAATTTTTAACATGCACTCTTTATGATCTACACATTTTTGTTCTCCCTTTATTCTTAAACTTTCTACAACCCTTTTTATGTTGTTCATTTTAGTGAACTGTTTACCCCATTTAATTGGCTGGTATAATTTTTATAATCTGTTATTTGTTTATATTTTCAGCAAAAGTTGGCTAAAAGAAAAGCTAGAACCATAGATAGAAGTCAGGACATGGCACGGTTACAAGAGTTCTAGAAAAGTTATAGAGAAAATAATAATGTGGATAGATTACGTGAGGAAGAAATGAAGTTTAGGGAATCTGGTGCTTTTAGTCGGGATCTTGGCGAGTATGTGTTTTGACTGAGAAAATGGCATAAGACTGATTTGGATTATCATGTGCTTCCTCTTTCACTCTCTTGTTGTGGTACTACATGTGTTAAAATAAGTCGTAAATGTGTCTAATTGTTTGTTTTGTCAGATTCCTTTACGCCACCCATGTGGATAAAGTTTTATTGTTATTTGCAATAAAATTTAATATATTATTCTTATTATTATGATTTTTATTATTATGATAATTACGATGATTATTATGATTATTATTTTGATTATTATTATTAGTAGTAGTGGTATTGTGATTATTATTATTATTATTATTAATATTATTATTATTAATATTATTATTATTATTATTATCTTGATTATTATTATTATTTTAATTATTACGATTATTATTATTATTTTAATTATTATGATTATTATCTTCATTGTAACATTCCAAAATATATAGCAATGTATATAGATATAGAATGCAACAATTATAATAAAAGAAAGCAGTAAGAGTGATAGATGAGAGTACATAAGTTACAGTCATCCAAAATGAGGTGGAAATTTAAACTTTACAAGTATAACGTCTTTCAAAACATGTTATAAGTCTAAGAGAGTCCTAAGAGCTAGCTGAAGTCCTAAGCACCACGACCGATTTTTCTTCGTTCTCTAATGTGCGCTCCAATAGTAAATCATCAGCTAGTGCTCACATCCAAAGGATTATACATTAAATGGAACTAACTCTAATGTTATACAACCACACAAACATCATGCAAAGACCATAACACAATTTAGACTAAGACCAAACGCATTTTGTTGATACCAATGGTCGACACGTGATTTGACCATCCGGACTAGTATGAAATGTCGAGTTCCAGGGGTTTGTGCACTTGTTGTGGCCCTACTGCTTTGTAAATCCATTGTCGAGGGGTTTCACCCGACCACACACAAGTGTAAGCCCTTTACCGAATAATAGGCCTCCACGTAGCACCTATTACTAGGACCTCCTGCTATTCTCACCACATGACTCATCACTCTCTAATTAAGCATGGATGGTCATTAGAATGTCAAGATAAACCCCATCTGGAACTTCAGCCATTCATACGATCAATCATAACAAACCATAGGGCACCACCATGTAACCTCCCTTGAGGATCATGAAATTACGTCCAATAACCATACTTTTGACTTTTACATTGCATACAACATATATTTATAATATTAATTACACTTCAAAAGACCACAACCAACCCAACAAGTCATCAAAATTTGTATGAAATCATTCCATGTACACTACGAGACAATAATAGTTCTAAAAGGAAAATTAAACAATACAAAACCTAGTGAACTCATACTTAGACAAAGAAAATGACTTTGAAACCATCACCAACAGTTTCGGAAGGGTCAAGAACCCCAGAACGACATAAAGAACGTCAGAAATGGACGTTCGGAACTCCCAGAACGTCAAAAACATTAAAATCACTCAATCTGACGTACAAAATTCATTGAGCGCACCCTCCTGGTGCGCTGTGCGAATCTATAGATTTTGCGGGTCCGAATTCTGCAGATTTGCGGAACTCTACCCTTCCAAACTCGTTCTTAAGCTTCTAGGCGAGTTTCTAACACCTCTAATTCCATATACATGATGAATTATGCTTGTCTAAAGGGTTACACACTATCCTAACATCAATATCTATTAGTTATACATTGATCTAGGATCTAATACTTCAATTTCATTTACTTATAAATCCAAATTCTAATTTACTACTTGGAGACTGTTTTGGACCATTTTAATTCTTGTAACAAATCAAAATTGAGATGTTTGCACTCCCAAGACTACCCAATTGCACCTAGGACACCCACAACCAAAAACCATTACCTCACTTCCTCTATTCTAATTTAAAACACCATAAACAACTTAACCTTTTATATGGTAACCTGTATAACAGAACTTCATAGCACCCACACACTCAATTACAAAATCATA
The DNA here is from genome assembly GCF_000741045.1 of Vigna radiata var. radiata. NCBI lineage: Eukaryota > Viridiplantae > Streptophyta > Magnoliopsida > Fabales > Fabaceae > Vigna > Vigna radiata. The sequence goes on from NC_028357.1 coordinate 39,425,750, forward strand.
CCTTGCCTATAACACAATTCAAAATTTCATGATTCACACATCAAACGACACTTGTTATAACATATAAATTCATCCAAATTTTTCAGTTCAAATAGAAACAAAGCACCAACACAATCTCACGTACACCTTGGTTCACATTTTCCAAAACGAAAAGAAAAATCTTACTCGTGCAATTCGATTTATACTAAACAGAGAATGAAACCTTGCTTCCCTTACCTCTACGCAGTGGCACAGCTCCAACAAACCCTTATTCAAACTTGAGTTTCACAGAAGTTCTATGTAAGCCTACAAACCACAAATTGATGACGGGGAACAATTCTTAAAACCCAATTTAAGTTGAGAATTGAAGATGGAAATCATTAGAAACATGCAACAATTTGATTTCATGCTCAAGACTCAAGGATTCTCAGAAGAAAAAGAGAGAATCACTTATCGGTTAGATTGAAGAAACTGATCGATTGAAAATAAAGCCCGTTACGTTGTGATCGTTGGGGCACCACCTAAGTAGAAATCCACTGGTTCAGTGTTGAGAAAATGATGAGAGAAGATGAGGAGGAGAAAGACAGTTTTGAAGAATGGTGTTGGTGTTTCAGGAAAGTAGTATGATCTTGTAGTGTTTTTAAACATAAATATTTAATCACCACTTACCTGCTGCCATGTGTGCACCATCAAAATTACTTTTTTCTCAATCCTTACCATCATCATCATCATCATTATTATTATTGTTGTTGTTACGATTATTATGATTATAATTATTATTATGATTATTATTATTATTATCATCATGACTACTGTTATTATTATTATTATTATTATTATTATGATTATGATTATTAGACTTATTAATATTATTATTATTATTATTATTATTATTATTATTATTATTATTATTATTATGATTATTATTATTATTATTATTATTATTATTGTTATTAATATTATAATGATCATTATTGTTTTTATTTTAATTATTATGATTATTATAATAATAATTATTATTATTATCAATATTATGATTATTATCATTCTTAGTAATAATAATATTAATAATAATATGATTATTATTATTATAATTATTATTATTATTGTTCTTATTATTATTATATTTATGGTAGACGTTGTAGGACGTTCTTGTGCTGGTTTTAGGATGGTGAGGCAGTGCTGACAGGACTTGAGATTGTTCAGCAGACCACGGAGAAAGTGAAGTTAATAGAGGATAGGATGCGAGCATCTTTGAGTAGACAAAAATCCTATGCTGACCGGAGACGCAGACCCCTTGAGTTTGAAGCTCGAGATCATGTTTTTCTCCGAGTAACTCCTACTACTGGTGTAGGAAAGGACATTTGTGCTAAGAAGCTTTCTCCTAGATATCTTGGACCATATCAGATTTCTAGACGCATTGGACCTGTCGCAAAATGCAGTAAATAAATAAGAAGCTAAAAAAAATTTAAAAAATTTGAAACAACAAATAAAGTTAAAAAAATTTGGTAAAAAAGACTAAAATCAGAGTTTTCTAAAATTGAAGGACTAAATTGTACCTTAGTTTGAAAGGGGGACTAAAACCAAAATCAACCCCAAAGTATAAAGACTAAAAACATATTTAACCCTAATTTTATATAGATAATTGATGAATTAGTAAAATAAAAAATAGTCAGGAAATGTTAAGCCAACGCGCTGAAGGAAAGCGCGTGGGTAAAGGCATCTGGTAAACGCGTTTGGGGCAGTGTGGGTTGCCCTAATCGGATGCGAGCGAGAACTGGTTCTCTTATCCTGTGAAACTGTCATCATAAATTCATATATCAGCCTTAGCCATGTCCTCGCTCTCGTACCTTCTCTCCCCTACGCGATTACGAACTTCAATCGTGCCTTCCGGGATTCTTCTCCCTTATCGACAATAGGTAACTTCTTCTTTTTGTCTTCTCTTTCAGATCTGTAATTGTTTTCCCTGTTCGTTTGTGTATCTGTGCCCTAATTATTCTTTTAGTTCGATTCTAGGTTGAATCATGGAGCCTATGGACATAATCGGCAAATCAAAGGAAGATGCATCGCTTCCTAAAGGTTTTCCCCGTCGCTCTCCTTTCTTTCAATAGCTATTATAATCACATCGAGTTCTTTGGATTTGGTTGTTATTTGCACAGGTGAATTCTAGAGACTGCAGAAAAAACAAAAAAGATAAATTGTCCGCAATATGTCTAGGTTTTTGTGACATTTAGGGCTAATATCTCGTTATGTATATTTTCCTTTGCAAATGCCTGAGTATGAGCTTCCCGCAACCTAATTCACTTGATAAAACTTTTTTCTCAACTGCACTCATAGTGAGATTATAATTAATTCCAAAAGGTTTGTTTGTGATTGATGGTGTCCGTTGGCAATTCAACGTAACACTATCATACTTGCTGGCAATCTCGATTGTAATTCATGATTTTTAAAATTTCCTTTTTATGCAATGTTAAAAGTTTAAAGTGGTATAAAATTTAATAAAAGAATTGTTTTTCAGTATACAGGTTTCAAAGAGAAGTATACAGGTTTCAAAGAGAGACTAATTATGTCTTTCATTATTTTTAATTATTTTTATTTCGCATGAAGATACATGTATGGATTGGAACAGAAGTTAACTTCCATTAAGATCTGAGCATGTCTATTTGACTCACTCTGAATAATATATTTTGTACTGTTTATCATATCTGATTATAGAAAATTGCTTTCTTGCAGTTTTCTGTAAGGCACTGATTTGATACCCAGCAAGCCTATGGTAGTTTCATGAAGATTGTATTATTATGTTATTCACCAACGGAATTTGGTTTTTCTATTATAATAATATTTCTTACTAGCGTTTCTACTTTGTTTTTATTGATCTTTAAAACTTAAGTAGTTGTCGTATCAAAACAGCGATATTTAAAATTTAATTACCAGAAGACTGTGATAATTAAAGGTTTGTTGAACAGGTTTAATTGATAAAAGGTTGCTAATTAATAATGAATAGTGATGTCTGGTTTTTTTAACTTTTCGGGTACTTGATAGTCAATCCATGTTTTCTTTTTTATTGGCAATGCATCATCATTGTGTATTGCTTACAGAATCTCTGATTTTTTGGCAGCAACAATGACAAAAATTATTAAAGAAATGTTGCCCCCTGATGTACGTGTAGCAAGAGATGCCCAAGATCTATTGATCGAGTGTTGTGTAGGTCAGAATTTTATAATCAATGATAATTTCGTTCCCATTATATTTGTTTGATTTGTTGACTTAATTCTTTTAGTTTTAGGAAATCAGAGATAGTGTCGTGTACTATTTTTATTTTTCTGATGTCTGACAAGGTTATGGTCTCCTCCATTGAAGCCATCGTACCAGCTTGTTGTCATGCCTTGGATGGTGTCCATTTCAGCAGCATTCATGTATTTGTGGCATTAGTGTTTTCTAAAACCCCATTTTCCCTCTCCTACTGCTTTGCTTGAGATTTTTTTTTTGTTGTTTTTTTCTTTCCTCATTTGGTGGTCAAAATTTGAAACCCTACTCTGAAACAGTCATATGCTCGTGTCTCTGAAACACAGACCATTATTCTTTGACACCATCAGTGGCCTGTTGTGATTTCTTGTGGCACTTCCTGGTGTTTCTTGCCTTGCCCTATTCTGGCACTATTTCCTATGTTCTGTTGTGTTGTTTCTATTCTGTTCATTCTACCCGTTTTCTACTCTTCATTTTGTTGCAGTATCTGACCCACTGGTCCTTCTTCATTTCATCTATATTTGCTGTTACCTAACCCTATCATACCATATTAGCTGTGAATTACTAGAATCTGTAGTGTAATAAAATTGTTGGTGATAAGCTATTTTGAACTTGCTGTCTTTTTTTTCATATATAGTTCATGTTGAAGTGACAAAATTGTTTGCTAATACATCTATATTGTGGATATGCTGAACATGTGCCATTGCTTTTATTGTCTAAAACTTTTTTGGTTGAAATTCTCTTTAGAATTTTCTGCTTCATATTCTTAGTTGACTTTTCTCAATAATTAAGATGTTAACCAATTTGTCATTGTAGAGTTTATAAACCTCATCTCATCAGAATCCAATGAAGTCTGCAACAGAGAGGAAAAACGGACAATCGCACCCGAGCATGTATTGAAGGCCCTACAGGTATTTTGTATTTCTATAGCTTCGCCTGTGAATATTTTCTAATATATATTTGAGTGTTTATGTCATTTAACACCATGCTTTATCTTAGGTTGGATTTTGTTTGGGTGTGAAGATTTCATTAAATATAGGTTCCTTAGTTACACAGTTTAAGGAAGCAGAGTTGAAAGGATTTAAGATTAACAATTTTTTCTTTTGTCTCTGCCGAAATTTGCATCCAAACAAGGATTTTTGTCTTCATGGTAAAAATTACTGTAATAGTTAAATAATTGCATTTTTGTCTATCATGAGACTGAGCACAAATTGCTGACACTTGAAATTAAAATACTTAGTAGCTGATTGGGCTCCTCTTACAGATTTATTATTTGATCCCGCCAAATGTTCTCCTGAAGGGAGTAATATAGTAATGAGAAAGAGAAGAAAATTTGTAGAAAATGAAATAGTTTTATTGCATTACTTGTTGGAGGTACATATATCTATTAAGAAGTAGTAGCTTGTTTTGCAAGCTTTGCTGACTAGATTTCTATATCTAATTAACTCAGCTCAGCATAACTGACTTGGTTAGTTTGATGCAACTTTGCTAACTAACTAACTAACTAACTAGTTAGTTGCAACCGATGCTGACTAGGCACCTATAACACTAAGTGTTTAAATAGCTTGCATGACTATACTCCATCTTATCATCTCCCATCCCATCCACCACACACACATAAGATATCACCCTATGAGTACTAGTAATGATACATCCACCTAATAATTTGTAAAAGGGAGTTAAGTGAAAACATAAGTGCATTTATTGTCTTAAAAACATTAAAAATGTACTTTCTTCATCTTGTAAGTAGGATGATGCTGTAACAAGATTTAGAATTATTCTTATCTTACCCTGAACCCAAAGTAGCTGTTGCCCTTTCCTTGAAAAATGAGAGTGGTATCCTGCTGAGTGTTGATAATATATAGATCATAGGAAGATGCATGCTCTCTGCTATATATTTTACATGTATATTTTACTTTAGGAGTGACTTATTAATTGAAAAGAAAAGGAGCTCTTTTAAAAGGAATTATTTTCTATTCTGTTGTTACAAGTGTTCCAAAATCATAGATTCATTTAATCCTTTAAACATACTGCATACCTGTTTCTGATTTTGTTTATTTATTTGCTCCTATCCCCAGGTTCTTGGATTTGGTGAGTACATTGAAGAAGTTTATGCAGCATATGAACAACACAAAATGGAGACCATGGTAATTATTAATATCAATTCCCATCTGCATGTTGAGTACTTGAGCGATACACTACAACTTAGCATATTCACTTTCTTGAGTCCTTGTCCAACACCTTAATTTCTGCATGGGTGGACACTGGAAAATAAAAAATGTAAATCGGAGTGCTCCGTGTCATATATGATCGATGTCTATCTTTCCTTCTCAAACAATCTTAGTGGAAGCTAAACTTGTTTTTTCCAACTGGGGTCAGATGAAAGAGGGACTGTCTTAAGCGAGAACTTGCTGGCCTCGTTGATGGTTCTTCTCTCTAGAAGTCCCCCCAACTTTTCATAGCTCCATCTAATGTATTCCGCTGGTAGAGAAATATGTGGAAATGGTATGTTGGAAAATATGCCGGAAACATTTTAACAGACTGGTAGTCTGAATTGTCTGACTTACCTTCTCTTCCCACCTGGTGTTTTCAGAACATGTTGAGAGCATGATGGTCTGTGCTATGGTTGGCTGTTGAAATAAAAAATTATCTTAATGAACTTCAGCAGGTTTTGTTGTCCTTGTATTTGTATTGGAAGCCTGGTGAGCCTGTATTGTTGATCAGTTAACATGGAAAGTGAGTTTTGGACAAGTTGATTGCTGTTGTATACGAATTAAGCTGTTTTCTGATCAGTTAATGTGGAAAGTGAATTTTGAACAAAGTTAATTGTTATTAAATATGATTTTAACTGTTTTTGTTATTGTTTTTTATGTCTTCCAGCAGGACTCTTTAAAGGGTGGTAAATGGAGCAATGGAGCTGAGATGACCGAGGAAGAAGCATTAGCAGAGCAGCAAAGGATGTTTGCAGAGGCACGTGCTAGGATGAACGGTGGAGGCATTACTTCCAAGCAGCCAGATACTGACCAAAGTTTAGATAGCTGACTTTAGGATCTTTATGGAAGCATAGGCAAGCACCTTGATTCCTGTCTGTGCTTCTAATATTGTGTACAAAAACCATTCACTAGATTGCTGGCCTATGTGGATATGAGCTCTCAATTTGTATTCTATCGATGAATCCATATTTGTAAGTCAATGTAATTAGTGAGAGATCATGAAATGCCTCCCGTTTAGCATCGCTTGTAATTATTTAATTTACATTTTGTATCCTCCATATACTAACAACTCCTAGCTCAATTCTGACAATGGCTACTAAATTTATTAGATTGTAACAAATTATCAAATATGTAGGTGCAATGGTGTTTGGTTTATTTGTTGCCTTGAGTATGGGAAATCTTGCAAACTCGAAATGCTGCCGTAAACGGAGTCATGTCATTTCAATCACGTCTAGTTGTGATTAATACAATAACCTAACTCTCCCTGTCATTCTTTTTCTTTATCCCATCACATTCTCGTGTAATTAACCCCCTCATGCACTGTAGACCTAGAAGCCAAAGTCTAATTATATAGAGCTAAACCTTAAATGTCAAATTTTCACGACAGCGCGATAGGATTGAGTGCTTAGGGGACTAACCTAGAACGAGGTGTCAGTTCGCAGATACGTGTAATGTAGTGTCTGTAGCCAACATGAGCCACGAGAATTCAGTAATGGTTAACCTGATGTCACCATGGTGCACCTTTGCACTAGAAGACATAGATGGTGCAGAAGAGTGTGCTAAGTGCATGTCGAGTTTCAACAGTGATGGCTTTGTGTTTTGTTTGTTCTTGCTTTAAGTTTTTTAATCCTTTTTACCGTTTTGGGCATCAAGTCAAAAGAGTTTAGTCGAGCACAATGGCACAGGGCGCAAGCCTCTCTCTCTCTCTCTTCCTTCGCTACCCCACAAGAAAGTGAAATAACAAACACATTGTCTCCTTAGATTCCTTTCTTTTCTATTTGAAGCGCACTCTCTCCCAGTCTCTTTCTGATTTCCTATATCAGCTGGTGGGACTGGTTATGTTTCTTTTGTCAGGATTCTCTTGCACTCACTATATGAAAGGGGGAGATGGCTAGAATAACAAAGAAACAATTAAATAAACCTAAAAGCCCAACATATCTATCCCCAACAGTAAAAAGAAGAAACCAGATTCATACTCTCTCCGTCTCTCTGTCTCCCTCCCTCTCTCTACTATCTGACCTTCCTTTAAAGCTTGTTCTTCCTTCTCATATTAAGGCACCAGTCATGGATACAACCTCAACCCCTCAACCTCAAGACTCATCCTCCAAGAGGCATTTCCATTGGACCAACAAGGTTGGAAATGAAGACATCCAAGTCCCCCCCTCCTCTGAAACAATGTCCAAAATCATAGAGGAAGACACAAACACAAAGGGAAAACACGAACAAGAACAAGATGACAAGGGTCTTCCACTCCCAGCCTCTGCAACCACTTCCCAAAGAAGAAAGCTTCAGGCTGTGGCAATCTCAAGGCTCCGCTCCGTCCTCACCGTGTTCGGCAAGAACCGCTCCAACCTTCCCTTCGGCCTCGGTTCTCGAGTGGTCGGCACCCTCTTCGGCTACCGTCGCGGCCATGTCCACTTCGCCTTCCAGAAGGACCCAACTTCCCAACCCGCTTTCCTCATCGAGCTTGCAACACCCATAACCGGTTTGGTTCGTGAAATGGCTTCTGGGCTGGTCCGAATCGCGCTGGAATGCGACAAGGACAAAGAGTCAGAGAAGAAGAGCTTGAGGTTGCTTCAGGAGTCCGTGTGGAGGACCTACTGCAACGGCAAAAAGTGTGGCTTTGCCACCAGAAGAGAATGTGGAGCGAAAGACTGGGAAATCCTGAAGGCCGTGGAGCCAATTTCAATGGGTGCGGGTGTTCTGCCAGTGAGTAATAACAGCGATGGAGGTGATGGGGAGGTGATGTACATGAGGGCTAGGTTTGAGAGAATTGTTGGGTCCAGAGACTCTGAGGCTTTCTACATGATGAATCCTGACAGCAATGGAGCACCTGAGCTCAGTATTTATTTGCTTAGAGTCTAGTTACTAGTTACTACTACGACCAGCCCTTTCAGTTATCATACTTAACTTTCTTTCCCTTTTAGTTTCTTCTTTCTGGATGTTAAACACTAGGCTATTCCTATACTACCTGTTTAGCTCCTCAATCATGAAAATGGTCACTTAGTTCTCTCTGTTTTTTTTTTCTCCTATTCCCCCTCTCCTTCCACCAGGAAGAAGAAGTGGGGTTTCAGTTTTTTTTTTGGTTAGGATAGGGGGGTAGGGTAAAGGCAGAAAGGGGGAAATTAATTGTGGGTTACCAATACTTTACAGGGTGATGGTGGGGTGGGTCATGAAAGGTGTATATGTATAGTTTCCTTTCTAATCCTTTAATTAGTGATATGAGGCGAAGGTTAATGCAAATCATCATTGTCTTCTCATTTTTATTTGGTTTATCAACTTTTCCAATTTCGTGGTGCAGTGTTGTTTTATTTGATTCCACTTGATGGCTTCCCTTTTTTGTACTGTGCTCCTTCACGCTCCCTTTTTTCAATTTTTTACTTGTGTGCTTCTTTCCTTGATGATTAACTCGGTCCCCATTGTTGAAGGTTGCTTGGACTTCTAAAATTAAATTTCACAAACTGTTACTACTCTAGCTGGTTTAACATTTTACTAGAAACTGTTATGTCAGTTCTACGCTTTCAAATTCTGTAAAAGATATTTGGTTTACGAGGATATCACTTCCTCTCCTCTCTCCTTCTTGGATGATAACTTCATTATTATTTGGTTTGAGTACCCTTTCATTTGTTTCCTTATGCTCTTCTTTCCCTGTTTAGTTTGGATTCTTTATCAGCATGTTCTTTCAACCCAACACAATTTCAGTATGTGATCTAAAAAGTTAATGTTGTTCCAATGATTGCTTTTTATGCACAATTTTGTTTGCGAAGTGATCCCAAGAATTTTTCTTAATGTCTAAGCCTAATCATAGAAGTCATCAAAAGCAAAATAAGAAAAGAAAAAAAAAATTATATTCTGATACTAACAATCTGACAGCAGACCCCATCTTTTCCTCACTTTTTTCCTTTGTTTATACACTCGATCATTTGCTTTCCCTCTTGTTGACTGCTTTTCTTTTTGTTGGCCTAATTCAAATCTGAAACATACTCACCAGGTTGTTTTCATAGTAATTTGTGCAGCTTTAGTCGATAGCCGTAGACTATAGCCTACTACTGTCAACATTTGAGACCACTATTCTTTATGCTCTTTTTTTGTTCTCACGTGGATTATTGAATAGCAATCTTATTTGAGACAAGTTTAGCACTAAATATAGACATTTTTCTGTGAGAACTTGAATCTTTATTCATTATGAGAGAATGTTTCTTTTTACTTAATCCCCAGAGGAAAATCATTTACCCGGACAGTTTGATCATAATAGTGATAACTCTTTTTGCCTTTCCCTTCCTAGTTTTCAGGCTTTAGAAAATCCCTACTATTTCCCTGCAACTATGAGAGAAAAGATTGAAGATGAAGAACATATATGGCTTACAGCTAGGACAAAATAAAACTCTCAACAAGTCTTTCACCGAAACCAAAGTCCTTTTAGTTATTTTAATCATCCAGTCATCATTCTTCCAAAGATATAAAAGCCAGTGGATTCACATAAAGTTGAACCAAAATCTCCCTCAACCACCACATTGAAAAGAAACAGTACTAGATAGAGATTAGAAGAATTTGTTAAGATTGTTTGTACAAAATCCAACTGTTTGGTCTTTTACATTTGTTGTTGTAGGACATGCAGGCGAACCAATTATAAGCTTAATGGCTAACTAATTTAGCAGAATATGACAAGTGAAAGTATGTATGATCTGCCCGGTGTACAAAAGTGGGGCTGCATGTTAAATAGACGAATCACTTCAGATTGATTTGATGTGTGTGCTTTCTTTTGATGAGGCAGAAGAGACTTTTCTCCTACCAGGTTTGAATTTGAGTGACAAACTAAGGGATCATAGGTACCACTTATGTAAATCAAGTGAGCAAAAGGGTCACACGTACACTTACATGGTACCTAGGAAAACAACTACCTCAAATTATGCCTTCAGGGGCAGTACCATGCATTTTTCTGCAGGTTATATATGTGCTGTTTTGGGGTCTACTTCATTAGTACCATATTTCGCAACATAATTAATCTAATAACCTCAAAATTTCATTCAAATAACAAGAACAAATTTGTGTAGCAGAATTAGATGAGTGAATGTTAGTGTTCTCTTTCTTTCTCTCTTTCAGTTGATTTTTGGGGATATTTTTTTTTCTCCAGAAGTAGGATTCAATATTAAAACATTTCTATCTGCACATATTCCAGCATTGATTATTGTATTTGCAATATTTGCACTTTTTTTATAACCTGAATTTTCTTGGATTTAGAACGATTTGTTAAAAATTCTCAGCTTTTTCCTCGATCTCTTATAAAATACCACGTCTAAAATGCAAATTATGGAGGTTTTCTTTTTTCTGTAGGTTAGAGGTGTTGGGGTCTGATATCACCTGTTGGGAAAAACGGTTAACTCATACAAATAATTTTACTCTTCAATCCATTGTGGATTTGACCCACACAAACAATATTACTCTTCCATGATGGGTTTAAATAGGTGTAAATCAGGCCTTGGACCAATTACAAATAATAAAAATTGACAATAAAATATCAACTTACCTAAAAATCAAATCTCCTATTCTATCATAAAATAATATTCTACCTAGATAAATAGAAAATCATAACTACCCATTCCTATTTGATATCTATCACATCAAACCAAATATTACCAAACTCAAAACTAATAAAATAATAAATTTCTAAATTTAAGTTTATCCAAATAAGAGGCATGTTGGTTGAAAATAAGACCAACAATAAAGGTTGAAGATGAAGAAGAGAACTTGAAAGAGGTTGGAGAGCACCTGTATTCAATTCTTCACATGGATATGGTGGTGCTTTTGTGAGACTGTTGTTAGTGGTTTTGTAGTGTTAAAGTTGTGCTTTGTGTGATGTGTTGGTGCTCAGAGAAGATTCTTTATAATGAGAATCGATTTTACATTATAGAGAATTGATACTTTTTTATTTTATGAGAAATTTGTCCATTAGTTTTTTAATTATTAAAACCTTAAATTTAATAATAATAATAATAACTTAATCATTTTGAACAAATTGTCACAGTAATGGTATTTATAGTTAAGTTAGTTGAACATGTTGTTATAATTTTTTTTAGAAGTGTTTACTCTTTGGAAAAAATAAATAAAGTTATAGTAACCTAATTTATGCTACAAATTGCAAAATCCTTATATATATATATATATATATATATATATATATATTATTTTTTAAAATGTATGATTTTGATAGAAGAAATTGAGCCCAATGTCCTTTTTGGATTATGAATGTAAGGCTAACTTATCTAATATCTATTATGTTGTCTGTTACTAACTAATTGCCTTTAACAATCACCAACCCAATCCCTTTGAAGGACGTATGAGCCATAAATGCACCTTGGTTTTATCTAACTTCCCTTTCTTCTTTATCATTCCTTCATTATTATCTTTAACCATGATTAGATTATTAAATCTTAATGATGTATGCAAATACTGTTAATATCCGACTGTAACATCATAATCATTTTGTAATATCATTGCTGTGTATGAGATGGAGCCAAGTGGGACTTAGAATTCCTTGTATTTCATAACACTAAATCAGTGAAATATATATTTTATAAAAAACACTTTTTTTTTTATTATTTGAGTTTTGCATTTTGTCACACAAGTTCTCATCTTCATTCTTTTTCTCAACGTAATTTTTCTTATTTCAGACACTATATATAATACTGTTCATATGTGAGAATTCCTCGTAAACTGTTTTACTTTGATATAAAGTGAGAAGAAAAAGAGTTTTTTTTTTTTATAATTATTTAAAGAATTTGTTGGTATTCATACATCCAAGAACGAAAAACAACTGATGACGTGACTTTTAATATACTATATTATTATTGTTATTAACATTTAATAAAAGAAAAACTTTGCAAGGGAAACTACTTTTAAAGAAATGTTGAATTAATGTTTATCTTTTAAAAGGGTGTCTATTTATGTTTTTATTTTAACAAATAATACATTAGGGATTTGAAGGTAAGATTAACACATCTCATACAAGTTTTACATCTTCATCCTTTTTCATTATAATAATCTGAGACCAAATTTTGTACACATTATTCAACTTTAAAAAACTAGTTGAAAAGGACGTAATTGTCCAAATCATACAAGATACTTCAACCATATGGAGACCCTACAGATGTGAGATGTCAACTCACCTTCACAAGAGTCGACTGAAAAGCTCCAAAGGCAGAAGAACATGGAAACATGAAGCCTAAACAAATTCATTTAAGGAGCATCACCAGCCCATAGACAAATTCGTACAAGAATATAGGTGCGTCTAGATTGAAAAAACAATGAATTGTACATGTATGATTAGAGATTTTGGAGTTTTCTCCATTAGCTTTAATAGCCTGCAATAATGAAACTGGTGTGGGGAGATGGAGGTTGTGAATGAAAAAGCATGTAAAAGAATGCTGAAGTCTGCAGCTGACTACTCAATCGTCCTTCAAGTACATAAAAAGATGGTCATAAAGGAGAGGAAACATATAATCGTGCAATGATCTCTCTATATAATATTGTACTTCACTGTGCTCTGGCAACTTCCTTTTGCACTGGCCCATAAAAATCACTTAAATATTGGCTTTTTGACGAGCAAAACCAGGCTGAAACAGACAAGAAACATGGATAAGTTGGTTGGGATTTTCTGGGTTAATTTTGACTAATAATATTGATCAGTGAACTCATCGTGTTAAAACTAGTTTATTACCCTCAAATCCTATAATATAATCGCAATATAATGTCAATATCCTTCTCTACTCAACAATATAGTAGGGGAAAATCATAATCTTGACATAAACAAATTTGAAAACTTCTGTAATCAATCAAATCACATTCTTGGGACTTCAAGAGGTACAAGGTTTATTGTAATTTTTGTGTTGCTTAAACCCTAGTATTAATCAAAATAATTCTAATGAAGTCATCCGTATAAGATACAGAATAGGACAGTACCTGGAGAAGCATGGATGGAGGAGGAGCCGTAGGTTCAGCAAGGACATGACTTCTAGTTTTTCGACCATTTAATGTAGTAACCGATGGACTATTATTTGTTGTTATGTCCCAAAACGTTCGTTTCTTGGCAGTGGGTGCAGGTGATCTAAAACGTTGACTTGGACTCTTTATCTCACTATTGTTTTGTTCCTTTGGCCGTAGGCTAGCCCTGGTCACCACTCCCTTCCCCGTTTCCCCAGCTGTTAATGTTTGTCTAACACCGTTTTGTGAAAGCTCTCGGATAATATCATCTTTTTGCTTTAGCTGCAATTTGTGATCCTTCTTCATTCTCTCAATCTCTGCCTCTAGTGTTTTTACAGTTCGTTGAAGTGTCTTGATGGCTAGTTCAGCTCCCTTCTTCTTGGTTTCTGGAGTGAAACAAGTTCCCGCCAAGAATGAGGATCTACTCCTTCGTTTTTCAACTGGTTGGGCAGAAGTTGGAGTGGATAGACGTTCGGCTGAAGGTAGTGTTGGGGAGGAATGCGAAGCTAAGGATTGTGCTTCGAGAGTCAACATCTTCTGCTGATGTTGTGTTAGTTGTATTCTTAACTCACGATTCTCCTTTTGCAGCTCAAGTACCAGCTTGGTTTGGTCAGATTCTATCTCAGGCTCTGGCAATTGATCCTCATTTGCATCGGTTACCTGTGTCCATACATAACAGATTACATTATTCAAATTCAGCACAAAAATGTCACGTTTATTTCTCAGCATTTGGATGATCACTAGTTTGCAAGGGTCGAGGGTTCAACCTTTAGTCGAATCTCCTTGGCTCTATCAGCCCAATGAACTGTATTCTGAGTTTCACCAAATGAGAAGTTACTTGGACTTATGTTTGCAATCATGACTGTGTTACAAGCTCCTCCTAGTGAATCCTTGAGAAGCTGAGTGAGTTTTGAGTTTCTGTATGGGATATGTTTCTTGCCTTCAACTAGAGCATTAATACAGCTGCTTAGTGCAAGAAGAGACCGGTTTATATTGGCACCCTCAAGAGATCTAAGTGTTCTTTGATCCGTAGCGAGAGCTCTCTCAGACCCTGCAAGATCAATTAATGAGAGCTTACCCACTCGGTTAATAACATTCATTGCGGCATCTCTAACTCGGTATTCCACCACGACCTAGATATAACAAAATAAATTGGATTAGGTTAGTATGAAGAACCTGCCACAGATTACATTAGGTAAAAAAACTCTAATTTTAATTGAAAAGTATAATAAAAAATACTAAGGTTGTGCACTTGTGTTCTATCCAAACGTTAAATGGATTCTTCACTTTGTCCTCAAAAATCATGACAGATTACCTGCAAAATTGCATGGGAACGGGAAGATGTTTCATTTGCACGAGTTGGTTCTGTGGTTCGGTTCTGATTTCCTTGTTGAAGCAATGCCATCACCTGAAGCAACAGGATACAAGAAACGTTAATTATGCTAAACAAAGGTTCAATTCTAACTTGAAACAAAGGTCTAAAGTTCATCCAGAAAGGATAGATAAGAACATTACTTCATCAGTTGAATACGCACTATATTGTGTAAGACCTGCTGCCACAATCCCCTACACAATAAAATTTGAGCAAGTATAATGAGCTATCTTTCAAATAGAATTCAAACACAAAGCAAACACGGCCTTTCAATGTTATCCCCCATCATAAAGTTATCAATAATACTAGTAGATACTAAACTGTAAACAGATTAACCCAGGCAGTGGCATGAACTATCTAAATTCTTTCAAAAGTCATGAATTAAACATATCAACAACCCAACCTGGAGAACTTAAAAACGGCACCTGTTTATCTTCTCTAAGAACCAGAGGTCTTCCAGGTGAAAGCAAATCCCTAACAGTTTCGTTATAAACCTCAAGATAGGACAGATGAACAACATGGTTTCCATCACAGCTCCGCTGCCTGATTTTACTGAAAAGATCCTTAATAGCCAAAACCATAACCCCAGGATTCTCCACCGTCCCAAGCATTGTGTAAGTCTTCCCAGCTCCTGTTGCACCATAACAAAAAACCGACCCATTCCTCCCTTGCAAAACCGCTTCAACAAGCTCTGAAGTCCTGAAAAAAATCAAATTCAACGTTCCCTAACTCTGAAGTGAAAGTATGAAGTAAGTTGTATAAGCAACCTTGTGATAAACAATGTGTTGTTTTGTATACACCATAACTATCATCAGTGAGAGATTCTATTTAAGCTGAGTAGGACCACTATAGGAAACAAAATTTTCCTTCCGATTCGAGATATTTAATACTGCATACTCAAAACTCAAACAAACACTAGAACCACCCTAGGAAACAAAATTTAATTCCAATTTGAGATATCTAATATTACATCTCTAAACTCGAACAAAACACAAAATCAAGATACTTTATTAAGCTAAAACAACCCTACACTAGTTAATTGACGTGGTTGTAAACAGTTTTTCATACACACATTTTCAGTGATAATATGAACTTGTTTAGAGAAAATTTTCTACACGTACTTACAATAAGAAATGAACAAGGTTCTTACATAAAATTATGCACTTCAGTTTCCTTACCATGTTGAAAAAACAAGTCTAAAAAATAGCAACCATAAACAAATAAAAAAACAAGAACTGTTAGAACTCACGATGTGGAATAAACTTCTTGCTGAGAAGCGGAATCTGGAAACGCAGCATCGAAGGTAAAGTGGCGTCCTCGAAGCCTATTAAGTCTGAGATAATCGTTTTCGTTGGCAAATTCTGTGAGGTAAACGTCACGGCGATTAACAACTCTGACGCAGCACCGTGAACCCGATTCCTTCTCCTTCTTATTCATCGGTCTCAACCTCACGAAAACCATTATCCTGCTTCCCACTTTCCCTTGCTTCTCTGAAACCGCATCCACTCTCTCCGGTTCCTGCATCGAGAGCTTCCGCGCCACCGTGGCAGAACAAGAAACGGAAACATTATTATCTGTTGTCGTTTTTCTGGGACACGAAAACCCCACAATGCGATCTGCGCCTATGATGGCGTTTTCCTTGGCATCATCGTCATTTGAGGGAGGTTGGGGGAGCACGAAGGTTCTTGTGACGACGGTGTTGGGCATTGCGTTCTCTCGCATGACTGTCTTCTCAGGGAACCTGAAAGACGCGTTCTTGAGAGACACCGAGGCTTGCTTCTGCTGCTCGTACAAAAGGGTCAGCGTTCTGAGCTTCTCCTTCAGCCCATGGTGTGGGTTTCTCAGCCGTGTCGCCGTCGATGGGTTCGGTTCCGCTTCCCCGCATATCTGAGACCGTGTTGAAACCGGCATTCTCGGATTCTCGTCACTTCTTACACATACGTGGTCGGAGCGATTCAGATTCGCAACAGTAGTGGAGAAATTAAGCTCACTCAGTACAAAGAAGAAGAAGAAAGCAGAAGAGGAACAGTGTTCTGTTGAATGGGATTTGGAATTTGATTTTGGAGGAATCTGAGACGTTGATTTGAGAGGGAAATGGACGACGACCAAGAGAGATGAGATTGGTTTGAGTAAGAATAATTTTTTAAATTTAATTTTGAATTCGATTTTATCATTTTATTAATTTCTAGAGCTAAAAGGTTAAATGATTTTTTAAAATGTTTTAATTTCATTTAAGTTTCTAAAATTAACTTTTTGAAGCCAATTCTTAAACAGTAATGTAGGTTCAAATAAAAAAAATGAGTTAATTTTAGAAATTGAATAGATGCTCTAGAAAACTTCAAACATTTCTTTAAGATTTTGATACTAATATTAGCTATATTAAAAAAAATACGCATTAAATTGGTATGTAGAATAGTTAGGGTTGACTTCTTTTTTTATATACTAAATGTAACAAAGAGTAAGAAATTTGAATTATAATTTAAAAAACGAATAATGTAACGGTCAAATGTCAGGTCATCAAAACGGTTACCTATTCAGTTTGGTGTGGTCCTTTTCGAAATTTCCAATGCACGAGAATCTCATGTTCCTCATAAATGACTAATTTAATATCAAATGTTCTATACATTCCAAAATATAAATGATACTATCAATTTATTTGTGTGAAATTAATTAAAATAAATTTTCAAGAGAAAGGATATTATAAAAGATAAATAAGAGAATTTTATAAAATTTATTTATTTTTCATGAAGACTTTAGACTTTATCTTGTTACTCATTATTTAAAAATTAAATGCAAATTTAAATAATAAAAATTTCACCTGACTCCAAGGAAAAACAAAATTCTTTACAAAAAGGTTTCAAAGTATAAATAAAGAAGTTCATTATAGTATTGTTCTTTACTCACTTTCAATCTCTTTTGCAGTATCTTTTGGGCACATAGAATCATAATGTATGAACTTCAAAGCCAAGCAAAATATGTGATTAAATTTTAAAATATTTATATATGTATGCTTTTGGTAATATCATTACTTAAACTGACTTAAAAAAAATGTCCATCTTTAATATCATTTTATATATTTATAAATACTTTTTAGTAACAAAAAACTTACATTAAAAAAAAAAAAAACTTATTTCTCTGCATGCTTTAGATGAAACATGAGAGTTGTCCTTACATTTTTCAACATATTTTGTTATTGAATTAAATTTACAACACAGTAGGAGACCATTTTTATTATATAAATGTATGAGAATGGTCAACTATTTTTATTCAAATATAATTTTTTTAAGCAGATACTAAATATATTTTTGTTACATTTTCTCTGTTACCAATTAAAAAAGGACAATGATATTTTAACACCATTTTTTGATACTATTTTGACACTGTACACGTGTCAAGATGTAATTGGACGATTTCAAATTAAAATAGTTGAGGCAGGGGTATATTTGGAAAAGAAAAACCAAAGTTTGTTTTTTTAATTTGGAATCGTCCAACCACATTTTGACACGTGTGCAGTGTCAAAATAGTGTCAAAAAATGGTGTTAAAATTTTATTTTCCTTCTACTAATTAAATGCTTAGATACATATATTCTATTTTATTTTATGTTTAAATAAATTTGGCACTGTTAAAAAATAATTAAATTTCATTGCACAAATGTAATAAATATTAAAATTGTTAATTGATATATATATATATATATATATATATATATATATATATATATTAAAGATAATAGTCATTTAATTTGATCTAATTATTACATTTTTTTTTCAATTCAATATCTATATGCCCTTTTTTAAACTTGCTTTTACTTTTATAACTTTTTAGTTTTCATTTTCTAACAACTCATAAAAATTAAAAGCATTTTTTCTGTTTAATTATAATTGCAATATTTTAAATAAAAAATGTATTGCTATTTTTTATATTTCACTGTATTTTATTTTTTAATTGTATAGAAATTTAATATTTTTTTTATATAATTATAATAATTTAGGAAATAATTAAAATTGTTTTTGACATTTTCACAACTTTAAAGTAAACAAATTCTCAAAGGAGAAGAGCATTATTAATACATAAAAATTAATTACAAAAAACATTAATACTTTTCAATTATTTAATATTTATTTTATTGGATATTTTAAAATAGGAACTTTAATTACATTATATGTGATTGCTTTTTATAGTAATGAAAAATGTGAAAAAACAATATTAATACAGTGAAAAGTGATTAAAAGTAAGAAAAACTATAATTTATTAAATAAATATCTTTTATAAATAATGACATTCCTATAAAGTATCAATACTCTGATATATAGTATATGACATTATACATTTATTAAAAAATAATTAAAATACAACTAAACGGAAGCAAATAGTTAAATTCCACTTGCAAAAGAGAATTTGGTGAGAAAAAGAAAATGAATTGATAATAATTCTTTTAATACAGATAATAATATGTATTTAATTTATAACATTCTAATTTAAAGCACTTATAGTCAAGTTGTTACAGTTACAATACTAAACATTTTATATCATGTGTTTCTCTCATATTATATATAAATATAAAGATTGTTCAAAATAAAAAAATAAAACTATGTAAGAGGAAACTTTCCTTCACAAATATTTATAAATATACAAAATCAAGACAATATCGTATTTTTTATACAAAGATTATCTTATTATTAAGTTTTATTATCATTTATACCACCGTCCTTATACAAGAAGAGATAATAATATAAACAAATTAGACAACAATATAAACATGACTTAGCAATATTTTATACCATTGTATCATATAAAACTATAGTGTTTAAATAAAAATATCATTTCAAACATTTCATATGACATACAAACTAATCTAATCAGATTTTATAAACATAGACACAATCTAATATAGATTCGATTTTGAAAAAATAATATATTAAGCTCGATACTTATGAAGTCGTGCATTTCACGTGTAATATTGAAATAAATGTCACATATAATCTCAACTTACTAGGTCTAAAATATCTCATTAAAAGGTTAATTCACTTATAACATCACAAAATAAGATCTTCAACCCAAATCACACTATAGGAATAACTTCATTTAACTCTCACAATATAACAATTTTAAAACATTTATATTTATCTTTAAACGTTCGTAATTTCAAACATATCTTTCATCTAATCTTTCACAAACTCGCTCATTAGGTTACTTTTCAAGGAATATCGCTCATTGACTCCGACCCTATAAGTAATTATTTGGAATCCAAGTATGAGTTTAAGTTGCACATTGAAAAAAAAAAATTGATCATCATATATGGATGAAGACTCATAAATCCATTGCCTTAAGGTTTTGGTTTGAAGGTTGTGTCAATCCATTATATTAGGTTGGATTCATGTGTTATTGGCCGTATATCTTTCCAGTGATCTTATATTGAAAGACTCATAATTGGTATCAAAGTTGAAGGTTTGTCTTAATGGTCGACTTATACGAGTTCCTCTCTCCGGTGATCCTATTTCAAAAGATCAATCAATGATAACATGAAATTTTGCCTAACGAGACTAGGCTCTCTCAACAACTAGGCCTCCTTTACATTTCTACCATTTCCAAATTTTACTCTCACTCGATTATTCATTCACTTGCCTAATGACTTATGATACGAGGAGCCTGTTTAAATTAAGCTCCCTTATTGTACGATTGGCTCTAATGAGTATTTTTATCTTTTATTTAAATTAAAATCAATTGTTACTCAATTTAAAATGTACCAATAAAAGCCCATTATACAAGCTCATATACCTACTCTCAATATTCGACAAATTAGATACTAATTTTTAACTCAACAATGTTCAACACACATTAAACAAAATCAAACAATTTACAATCAAATAATCCAATTATTCAAACAAAAATTAACATACACACAAGTGAATAAGATAAATCAAACTCTAGAAATATTACTATCTTCCATTACTTGATATAGGTATAACTTTACAAAGAAAATCGCAATTAAAAATTCAAGCACATCCTTATGATCACAGATCAAGATTCATTCTGAGCTAATTTAATTCACATGTGCTAAACTATAGGTTGCGTGCAACTCAAATACTCATTAACCTAAAAGAGGAGCAAAAATTGGACTTATTTTGTTCTTAATTATGATTGAATGGATGTACAACGTTTTATGCAAGGATCACTCTTAAGACTTTTGATCTTTAAAAGGGCAAAGAATGAGGCAAAAAATCTAAAGAGAATGTAGATGGCAATTTTAAGAAAAGGTTATATAGGTGATAATTTTATAAAATGAAACTTGATTAATAGAAATTGTATTTATAACTTAGTGTTTCAAATAACAAAATAATCGAATGTCATATTTTTATAATTATTTTTGTACTATGCATATCTTATACCATTTTGGCCTTCATATAAAATAGTATATTTGAGACCATCTCAACCTTCGTATAAAATGGTATATTTACTTCCATCTCGATCTTTATACAAAATGATGCATAAGAGACTATATCATCCCTCATATAACATCATGATCATACAATGACGTTCTAAAACCTTGATAGTTAGATATTTTGAGATCATCTGGATCTGAGCATGCATAAAAGCTTATGCACACTCTCAAACCACCTAATATATAACCATCTACTTGGGATGACGTCATCTTGGTATACAAGGTCAATATCACCTTAGTCTCATCTTAACCGAGATCATCTTGATGTGATTACCTTTCAATAAAGACAAAATAAACAAAAAATAAATCATTTTCATCAATATCGTTAAGTAAATTAATAAATAACATTCATCATTATCCGTGTATTTATTGCATGCACACTTATTTATTCAACTTAAGATATATGAACTGATGTTAAAGGTGCAATATAACTTTAAACTTGAAGAATTAAAAAATATTTCTCTAAAGACATATTTAAGAATACTTTATAATGTCACGATCTTTAAAAAATTATCTAAAATATATGCATAATATTCCGTGCTTTATATTAATAATAAGAGTAAAAAGTTTATGGATAAAGTAAAAAAACAAAAAAAAAAATGTTAAAGAAAAAATTGGCATCTTGGTTCTTCTTATACAATGTGATTCTGCAGTATAAATGAAGTTTTGATTGTACTTTAAACAAACCGTCAAGGGATTTACTTAAATTGTTTTATATCTAAATTATATTCAGTTTTTTCTTTTATTTCATTTTATTATTATTGTGAATACTAGTTTTATACACACTTGACTCTTGGTTCTTTATAACTCAAAATTTGTAAGTATATATTTATAAGATTTAAAAATTATCATTTTTAAATTATTTTGTAGGTTTTAGTTTTAACAGGTTTGACACTAGTTGAAAATTATTATAATGTCAATACAATTTAGCCGAACATATATAAATAAACGCTAATCATAACTATTATTATAATAAATAAAATACCATTTCTTAATTCTAAAATCAGTATTAATATCAATTATAAAAACATTAATTTAAACAATAAAATTATTCATTAAATGCAATTAAGATTATTAAATTCAACTATATCAATTATTATTATTGTCAACTTATAATTTTAAATACCAGTCAACAAAAATAAAATTTAACCACATTGATAAATTATCTTTGCAATATTCTTGATAAGTATTGTTTATATCCCAGTCACTCCTCATTAAAAACTATTTTAGAAAATTAAGTATTAAAAAAAGACTTTTAATATTACATTTTCTAGATCAGACTTTTTCAACGTATTTATATACTAAGATCTCTTTACACTTTCAAAGTAATTCATAAAGAAATTGAACTCATTGTACATCAAGTTACGAGTCTCGTGTAAATATGCTAAATCGTCATCTATTAACAAAAATAAGGATTTAATTATGCAAACAGGGTAGATGGATAATTTTTTATTTTTTTTAATTGTAAAAATCCAATGGTAACTCTTACAAAAGATTTAAAAAAATTATTTTATAACAGTTTTCGGCTATTAACATTTAATTTATCTATAAAGC
Organism: Vigna radiata var. radiata; assembly: GCF_000741045.1. Lineage (NCBI taxonomy): Eukaryota > Viridiplantae > Streptophyta > Magnoliopsida > Fabales > Fabaceae > Vigna > Vigna radiata. The sequence continues at coordinate 39,448,537 of NC_028357.1, forward strand.
TATTTCTAAACTAATAAAATGAACAAAATTATCTTCTTTTGAAACACGATGTTAAAAAGTGAGTTTTAGATCTAGAAAGAGAGATGCTCGCCTAGAACTTGTTAGGATAGATTTTAACTAAGACTCTAGTACAATGTTAGAAAGTACATTTTAGGTCTATCTCAATCTCACAAAACTGTTTGTAAAAGTAAAGTTTGCACCTCACTTATATATATTATAAATTAGTCTTATCTCTAATCGATGTGGGATTTCCAACACACGACAAATTAAGTTAATCTATTAAAAAATAAAAGATAATTTAGTATATATATATTATTTTTTTTTTACTCCAGGTTCTTTTACAGTAAGAGAACCGAACTTAAACCAGTACAAAGTCGGGCTCACTAGTTAATAAATAATCAGTTCCATGCATGTTAATTACCCAGGAAGCAAGACATAATAATGCAGACCACGCACAATTATTGGTTTTAAACTACTTTACTGATAAAATTCTCTTTTAATATGAATAAGTTAGATATTCGATTTATTGAAAATGTTTTATCTTTACTTTTTAAATGATATAAGATTATTGAATATTTTTAAATATGAGTTATATAAAATTATTGAATGCAATACAAACATAAACTATATAAAACTATTAAATATAATAAAAACCTATTGAGTGTAATAGCCTAAACAGAGACAATGTTCTTAAATGTTGAGTAGTTTTTGACACTATTGAGAAGTGAGAGGAACATAATGAAGTGCAGCAGTGACCAAATTCAGCTTATTGTCTTCATGTAATGACATTAACTATGGAAATTGGATAACAGAGTATTTCTTCATCATGATGTTTCCATTTTCGTGTTTTCTTCCTAGGTTGCTCTAGTGTTCTGCTTAATCATGTCCCCTTCTTGTTTTCAATGTCAATCATTAAAGATCTACGAAATCTGTAACACACCACAATTCATTTTAGATATGTTTTTTTTTTTCATCTGCTTTTTTCTTTTTCTTAATCAAGACACAAGTTAAATACAAAACAATAATTCAATGGATATTTACAAAAAACAAAAATAGATTATTACAAAAAAAGTGTGGTATTTTAGTCTTTTTGAGTTTGTATAAGTGTATCTAGCAATAACGGGAATATAGAAAGGAAAAGTTTATTTGGGCCTAATTGAAACCCATGTAGCCCAATCCATCCAACTATTGACCCTCTACCCCATCGCTCACGTGCATATGAAGCGTGCGAGAGTAGGGTTTAACAAGGGGGAGAAGAAGGAAGAAGATATTGAACTAGCGATTAGGGTTGAGGTGTGTCAAATTTGATAATGGCGGAAGCAGAAGACAACCTTCAAGCCTCGCCTATGGGCGAAACAAAGAACAATCATAAGAAGAATAAGAAGAAGCGCGAGAAAAAACGACCTCGGGATATTGCTATCGAGGAGCGTCTGGAAGAACTGGAGAATGTGAATGACGCAGATAGCGACGGAGAATCCTCGAGGAAGAAGAATAAGAAGAAGAAAGTGGAAGGGGAAAGTGAAGTAGAAGAGAGAAAAGTGAAGAACAATGGTGGGTCTGGTATTATGAGCTCCGAGTCATTTGAAACTCTGGGATTGTCTGAACCTACTTGTAAGGCCATCATGGATATGGGATTCCAGCACATGACTCAGGTAATGCTACGGTTTGTGCTGAATTTTGAATGCTTCTTAATCGTATCATCTTCCATAATTTTAGAAATTATTAGACAAAGCTTTGTTTTGGGTTATATTCTGCACACGACCTTTTTAGGTTATTTTTTTTTTCCATTTATGTGTAAAACAGTAGAGTTGATTATAAATAATGAATGCAGATTCAAGCGAGAGCGATTCCACCTCTCTTGATTGGAAAAGACGTGCTTGGTGCTGCAAGGACTGGTTCTGGAAAAACTCTCGCCTTCTTAATTCCTGCTGTGGAGCTGTTGTACAATGTTAAGTTTACACCTCGTAATGGTGCTGGTGTTGTTGTTATATGCCCAACTAGAGAGCTTGCAATACAGGTATTAAATTCCTGCATATTTGCTCATTATAGGTGCTTCTTTGCTTCTTTGCTGTTTCAGTTTGCGGTTTGATTGAATAGTTTTCCTTATTTGTTGATTCACGGTTTCAATTAGACACATGCTGTGGCCAAGGAGCTTCTCAAGTATCATTCGCAAACTCTTGGGTTGGTTATTGGAGGTTCAACTAGAAAACTTGAAGCTGAACGCCTAGCCAAAGGGATAAATCTATTGGTAGCAACTCCTGGTCGTCTTCTAGATCATCTTCAAAACACAAAAGGATTCATATACAAAAACTTGAAGGTAAGTTGTGGATTTTCATGTTTGATTGTAAATACTTTAATCGTATTGATTAATCATGCCTATGGGGAATTGTTATTCAAAATGTTTTTCAGTGTTCAATGGTTATCAGTAATATCCATTTTAGTGTTTAAAGGACCCTCGTTAGGGTCCTTTCTCACCGTCTGTTTGGTTACAGAATATCAATATTATATCAATTGAGACTCTATTCAACTTGCATTTTGGTTGATATTCTATGTTTGCTTAACTTTCTAACATTATTTATATGTCTTTACGTTTGCTGTTGTCACGTGTTCAGTTAATGTGTTCTTTTGTGGGAGAAAACAGGAAGAAAATAAAGTCACCTTCAGTTCATGAATCTCTCTCTATTCAGTGATAAATATTATAAACAAATTTGGATGTTAGGAGCTTTTCTGTTTTCCATTATGGATTGAATGTTCTTCAACTTTTCAACTATTTGGAGTTCTAGTAGATGTTACGTGCATGTGTAAGCTTAGACTCTGGCTGTTCACTTACTCGATTTTCCTGAATGACTCGGCAGTGCCTCATGATTGATGAAGCTGACAGAATCTTAGAAGCAAACTTTGAGGAGGAAATGAAACAAATTATTAAGATCCTTCCAAAGGTATACAGAACTTATTTCCCCTTTTCCTCTCTCTTATGCATGAACCTATGAATATATGGTGTCCTGAAATTGCTATTTTTCCTCTCTCATTTTCCATTTGTATTGGATTGTTTAGCTGGAGAAACACCTATAAAAAAGGACATCTACAATTATAAGTTTGCAAATACCTTCTTTCTCGTATCATAGAGGAAAAGTAAAATTATGCATTCTGCTTAGGAATCTATTAACTTTGAATGTGAGAAGATGCTTGCACTTAACTGGATACACCAACAACTACTGGTGTTTTTGCCTCAACTTATAAATTTTATTTTCTGATGGTTCTAAGTACGTTGTATCATCTTGTTCATATTTTTATGCAGGGCAGCTATACATTTTTATTTTGAATGTCTTTTAGCTAATATCTGAAAGTTTGACCAATTAATCTGTTTCTCTTTCAACAGAGTAGGCAAACAACTTTATTTTCCGCTACACAAACAAAGAAGGTTTGTTCTTCATTTTCCATCCTACATCTATTTCTTTCTGAGATAATATCCTAATTTCATTGTTTTCAATATTTAATGTTTTTTGGACATGCAAGCATAAAAACATATACTTGGATACACTAGGATTTGATATTCAGTACATTACTTGATAATATATGGTTTACTTCAAAGTAAAAAAATAAGGAAATGTGTGTCCCCCTTAAAATACAGGTCGAGGATCTTGCCCGTTTGTCATTTCAGACTACTCCCGTCTATATTGATGTGGATGATGGGAGAACCAAGGTAATGTATCTCAACCTTTTCTTAATAACTGAATTCTGTTTATAGTAGTTATTATTATAATCATCATTACCCCTTTGCAAGTGCAGGTCACCAACGAAGGGTTGCTTCAGGGTTATGTTGTTGTACCTTGTGCCAAGCGCTTTATTGTTCTCTATTCCTTTTTGAAGAGACACCAGTCAAAAAAAGTGATGGTCTTTTTCTCTTCATGCAACTCTGTCAAATTCCACACAGACATTCTTAATCTCATTCAATTGAATTGCTCAAGTATTCATGGAAAGCAAAAGCAGCAGACCCGTACAACTACCTTTTTTGATTTTTGCAAAGCAGAAAAGGGAATCTTACTATGTACTGATGTTGCTGCTCGTGGACTTGACATACCTGCTGTGGTATATTCATTTTCCTTGTCAATTTGCATGAGTATTTCTTGATTGAAAAATGATCCCCCCACCCCAAACCCTCCCCAGCTACGTGCAATCAATCAGCGTCAATCCAATCACGGGCTGAAATCAATTGAGGCAACATAATACACCTTCAGGAAAGAAATAGAAAAGTACAAAGATAGACAATTTTTTTTCATAAAATAGTATAAAATCAGAGTCAATATGTAAATCATGTGAAGCCAACAATGCCCATGATATACCTGCATGTCCAATGACACAATCCTATAAACCATTGACTTAGCAGCATAACCAGGTTCGAGAAATCATTTTATCTCACTAACGGAAGCAATGACAATGCTATCGTTGAAAATTCTGTCCGTTTAGATTGTCTTTGTAAATTAATATCTTTGATTTGCTTTCTGTGCTTATGCAGCATTCTGTTCTGTTAATTGAAAATCATTAAATATATAAAATTTGTGTTGTAGGACTGGATTGTGCAGTATGATCCACCTGATGAACCTAAGGTAGCTTTCATTTGGGTCATAGCAATTTCATATGTTTGGTGTACAGCCTGACATTGTTTATTTGTAATGCTACCAGGAATATATCCACAGGGTTGGTAGAACAGCTCGCGGTGAAGGTGGAAAAGGAAATGCTTTGCTTTTCCTAATTCCCGAAGAATTGCAATTTCTCCGCTACCTGAAGGTCAGTTTTTCTCATTTAACAGTATGGATTGGTAAGCGGGCTGATACTGAATTTTAATTTAGTTGACGATTCTAGTTTATGCAAGTACTTATCCAAAAAAGTAGGGTTTCAAAATATATTCCTTCTGGAAATCCTGTGATTTTCATGCCTAGAATATAATGTAAGTGGGAAACAGAGGTTGCTTTGCTAGTCTCCCTGGCCAGGCCCCAAGACTCTAAGCCCATTTTGATAAATAATTAAATAATTATACTCAGTTTTCCCTAACAGTAATAATTAATATTTATGTATAATTTCAGGCAGCTAAGGTCCCTGTTAAAGAGTATGCATATGATGAAAAGAAAGTTGCAAACGTACAATCTCACCTGGTACGTATCTTTCCTTATACTTATTTAAAATGTGTTTTATACGTTAATCAACTGCAATCTTACCAAGGATTATCCTGATAACTCAGGAGAATTTGGTTGTCAACAATTTTTATTTGAACAAGATGGCGAAAGAAGCCTATAGATCATACATATTAGCTTATAATTCACATTCCATGAAGGATATATTCAATGTTCACCGTCTTGATTTTCAGGTACGGCTTTCACTTTATGTTACCTTTTGTATTTTTGTACTATATTACATGTTATTTAGAACTACATGAATATGAACTTGTACGGGATGCATTATCTTACGTTGATCTAGGTAACCCTTTTTTTTATGTGCAAATCGTTCACTACTATTGCACCTGCATTTTAAATCATGTTACTATTCCTATCTTTTCCTTTCATTTTGAGGATAGGTGTCAAATGGGCATATTGAAATAGATGGCTGGTAATAAATTACTGGAACATTAATAGTTGAGGAACATATAGAGATCAAAGGAAGTTTGAAAAGTTAAAGGACATATCATATCATGTTCGACATACTCTAAACTGAGAAACTTAATGGTTTTGATAACCTTTTTCTGGATAATGAGGTGCAGATAAAATAGGAAAAGAAAGAGTTATTACTTATAATTCATATTATTTGAATAGTATAGCATGTATCATACAATATGATAATCACCAATTTCGGTACTTGAGCAGGCTGTTGCATCTTCGTTTTGTTTCTCAAACCCACCAAACGTTACACTGAACATAAACAGCAGTAAGCAAAGGAAGAAAATGCGTAAAGTTGATGGAAGTAGACACGGATTCAGCGACAACAATCCTTATGGAAAGAGAAATGCAGATGACAAGCGGCAGTTTGTGAGGCACTAGCAGTGGACATACTGCTTTATACTGTGGGTTTCTTTGCATCTTCTTGCTACACACCCACAAAAATTTTGCATATACCTGAAATTTTGTCACAGATGTAATGTGTTGTAAATTATTCAAACATTACTAGATTATTGAAGCCATTAGTTATTCAGCTTACAATTTGTACGGGCATTCTAATATTCATGAAATTTTTATCATTAACTATCACAGGTAGATTTTGAAGAGTAAGGAATAATGCTAAAAGCTCAGTCCAACCAATGTTTGTTTATTTTAGTTAGGTTTAATAATTCTGATAGTCCCTATTTTCGGTGACTTTTTTCAATTAGGTCTCTCATTTTTTCTTTTTCTCAATTGGGTTTCTATTTTTGAAAAATTGAAGCAATTAGGTTACTGTACTAACATCCTTAATTTTTTTGAATTTTTTAAATATGTTTTTAATTATTTTTATTTTTATTATTTATTTTTTTTCTTTTAAAAATAAAATTTGCCACGTGTCAAATTGACATTGTGTCACGTCGCAATGACAGTGTGAGATGACACTGACAGTGTCACGTTTCACTGTCAAATCACATGTCGTTGCGTTTGTTTCAATTTGGTCCTGTATTTTTATTTTGTTCCAATTTGGTCCTTTTATTTTTATTTTGTCTCAATTTAGTCTTAATTTTTTTAAAAATTTAAAAAAATCTGTTCCTTTCCAAATAAAATACAGAAACTTTTTATAAATGGTTGAGGAAGTATTGAGACTATACTTGTGTACATTACCTTCACAAAAATATTTATTATTGAGATGTTAACTTATTCATATTATTTAGGTTAAATGATTTTTTTATTAGGTTAAAACCCTCATTTGGTCCTCATATTTGTATGGCAATCTCAATTTGGTCATCATATTTTTTTTGTCTCAATTGGATCCTATAATTTGTAAAAATGAGCTAATTAAACCATCACCGTTAACTAAAGACTAACGCCGTTTGTTACTGATCAGTTGTAAATTTTTTTATTACGTGTCTGTGATGATGTGGTGCAGACTGAAAATAATTATTATATTACGTTTAATTTTTTTTATGTTGATCTCCTCTACCATCCCTCCCATTTCATCTCCCAGATCGCCTCTACCATCCCTCTCTACAAATCTAGCGAACCAGATCACCTCTCTGGAATGTTGATCTCTCTATGCTATTTGTTGGTGTTAGTTTTGCTCATGGGCCTCACAACAGGCTTTACCATGGCATGTATAAAGATGAAGTTGTGACTGTAAAAATTATCAGGGTACAGATGATGACGATAATGGAATATTAGCTGATCGATTAGAGGCACATACACTCTCAAGGTGTCATTCAACAAGACCTTAAACCAGAGAATGTCCTTATTAATGAATACTTTCACCTCAAAATTGTTGATTTTGGCATTGCTTGTGAGGAAGCTTACTGTGACTTATTTGGGGATGACCCAATGTCTATATTTAGGGATGACCCAGGCTCCTAATCTGCGTAGGCGACATCCACTACTTCGTAACGAAGTTGAAAAATCTATGGTCGAACCTTGAACGCAGCATCGAACGATCCGAATTCGAAACTGCCACCGTAATCTTCCTCGGCGACTACTACGACCGCCCTCCCGACACCTTCCTTGGCTTGGATTGAACATTTTCCACCACTGCAACCAAGATAAGGCAGGGTGAGGTCGAGGCGGCGAGGGTTGCAACGTGGGCGACGACGCGATTAGGGTCTCGCCTTCTGCGTTTCTGCTGGTTGCGTGATGGCGACAACTTCGATTTGGGCGTTTAAGGTTCGCTTGGTGTCGGGGCGATGAGGGTTGCAACGTGGGCGACGACGCGATTAAGGTCTCGCCTTCTGCGTTTCTGCTGGTTGCATGACGGCGACGAGTTCAATTTGGGCGTTTAGGGTTCGCTTGGTGTCGAGGCGGTGAGGGTTGCAGCGTAGGCGACAACGCGATTAAGGTCTCGCCTTCTGTGTTTCTGCTGGTTGCGCGACGACGACGAGTTTGATTTGGGCGTTTAGGGTTCGGCGTCGCGCTGCAATGATGGTTCAGGCCTGGTTATGCGATTTCCGGCACGGTGGTGACAGCGCGGCATGGTTCATGGTGATGAAGGTTTTCTGGTGTTGTTGAGAAAAGTGATATGATTTTTCGGTACTCTTAAAGTTGCTTCTTGCAATTGCTTGTATTTGTTAGTATTATGATCGGTGTCAAAACACAGTGAGAAGATTGAACTTTTATCTGAAGTTTCAAGAAAGTCATAACTGCAAACAATTTCTTCTGCCTTTACTTCCATCTCTTTGATCCAATTGGAGGGGAAAACAGATCTCAACTCGGTCAATATTGAAGTATCAATTAAATTGCCACTAGATATTGGCTTCTTGTCCAAAGTCTGGCTCTGCTACTTTTCATTTTATCAGGTCGATTGAATGCAGATAAGTTAATTTCTCCAGATGCAAGGAGCGTGGTGACGATGGCCTTGACGGGATTAATGAATTGATGAGTCGCAGTACATCAACTAATTAGATTTTTATTTTCATTTTTTCACAAAGAAACGTTAAAATCAGTGTCATTAAATTAAATAATATAAATAACGGCCATGTCATATACCACTTGTACAAAATTTAATAATAAATTAAATAATAAATTCCACGTAAGATAAGAGGTAAGTAAATTTTAACGCTGCTAGTAAAAATATAACGGAAAGGGCTTAATTGCCTCATTTTTACAAATTATAGGACCCAATTGAGACAAAAAAAAAATGATGACCAAATTGAGATTGCCATACAAATATGAGGACCAAATGAGGGTTTTAACCTTTTTATTACTATATAAATAAAAATATGTCATATGTTAGTTTATAATTTTTTTATTTTTCTAATAAAAAATTAATTTGTATAAATTTCTTTGTAAAGATTTATATACAAATAAAATTTTGTTTGAACTTGGAAAGAAACAAAATTGTTTAGTTTTTTAGAAAAATAGGACTAAATTAAGACAAAATAAGAATACAGGACCAAATTGAGACAAATTAAAAATATAGGGATCAAATTGAGACAAACACGTGGTTTGATAGTGACACGTGACACTATCAGTGCCACCTCATATTGTCATTGCCACGTAACTCAATGTGACAATTTTTTTAAAATAAATAAAAAAATTAAAAATAAAAATAAAAAGAATTAAAAAATATTTAAAAAATTCAAAAAAATCACGAGACGACAGTGACTTAATTGCTTCAATTTTTTAAAAATAGGGACTCAATGATCGATTAATCAAATTCCTTGAAGTTAACCAAGATTCTGTACATGCAAACTTTTTTATACAAGTATAATACTTTTTGAAATAAGCAATTATATCTATAAATACTTTTTGAAATATTGATTATGCCATATAGCAAAAAAGCTATTGATTACGCCACAATTAATTACAGTTTAGACTTGTTAAATAAAAAATTAAAATTAAAATAATATTTTTTTGATAAGTTGTGTTCAAATATAGCTTGTATACATTAGAAAGCATGAAATAATTTAAAATATTATTTGCTAAGGTATAAAGGAATATTTTTTATTCAAGTTATAAAATTAAAAATAATAAAAATGATTATAAGTTAGAGGTAGATTCGTTGAGGATGCCTGATCAACATTTCTACACCATAATTAAACTGTTAACAATCATATTAATTTTTCCCTTTGCATCACCTTTTGAAAGCAAAACTCAAATGACCACAACGACAAAATTTGTAAACAAAATAAACAACAAAAACGGAGGGATGCAAATATTCATCTATTTCTATGTAACTATTGCTATAACATCACTTCAATTCAGTATCAGAAGAAGCAAATGAGAGTTTCATGATAAAAGTAATGACGTTGAGTCATAGGAATAATCTTTACCAAATGAGAAAGGAAAACATTATAACCTTTAAAAACATGAACTAATAACAAAGTCCAACACCAACACATGACGAAAACAATAAAGAAACTGCTACTCATAAACCTAGGAGTGTGATAACACATAAGAATCAAACATAAAGCTGAAGGAAGAAGGTTGACATAACAAAAACTGTGGACTCTGTCATGATCCTCATAGGAGTAAGTTCAGCAACTCCACTTTTTGAATGTGGCTTTGGTGCAGTGCCATTTGCATATTGGGGTGAGGGACTTGCTTCAATATCCAAGACCTTGATGATCATCTTCTGCCCTCTGTCACAGTGACCACGAACACCACTGATGAAGTAGAACAAGCCTGGTCTGTCAAACTTGAACACAGTGTCACCATTGTTGGAGAAAAAGAGGGGATGAGGTGATACACATTTTTCATATTCTTCTTCAGTCACCTCCATAACTGAGTCTTTCTCGTACTTGAAAACTATGACAATTCCAAAAGTTCAACAACAAAAAACACTTCATGTTATCATGTGCTTCTTTCAACACATTTGAATGGGAAATAATTCACGCACACCCATTTGCTGCTAAACACAAAATAACCATAGAAATGTATCTGAATATGCAGAAAATTAAATGGTTGCATGTTACATATTTAAGTTGTTAAGGAGTGTTACTTACGAAGATTGTCATCAATCCTGAATCTGTTTTGGGATGCCCATTGATTGAACATTTGAGCATCATCCTTTGTCTTTGGGACAACCCAACCTCCATGGCCTCCAACTTCAAACTCAGCGCAATTGACGCCATAGAAAAGAATCAAGCAAAGGAAAAGTGGGTATGAGGCTTTGAAGGAAACAGCCATATTTGGATTTCAAGATACTCTCTTTAGTGTAGTGTGTGCTTTCTTGCTGCCAAAGAGTGAAAGTGTTCTTCTTATAATAGTAGGGTTGGTCACGTTGGACTTAAAAAGAGACCTAAAGTTGAAAAATGAAGTTAGTTAACAAGGGAGAGGGAGAGGATTGAGGAGCACGTTCTAGGGGTCGTGGGTGAGCTTTGTTAGCAAAGGGTAACAATGTTCTTTGACTTGGTCTTAACTGTTTTTTGTGGAGATCAAGGTTTGAGAGAAATTATTTGATTAAATAGAGAGATATAAATTATAATTAAGATTTTTTTTTCTTTTTGTTTTCTCTATGAATTAATTAATACTACAAGTCACTTCAAATTTGACTACATTCATTAAGTTATATAACATCAAAAATATAGTTAACGAAAAAAGGGTCAGCAAAACATGAAAATAGCTACTTTCATATCAGAAAAGAAAAACTTGGGAAAGTGCATGTTCGATGTTAAATCAAATATGCGTGAGAGTTTAGACTTAAGAGTGTGAAGATATGCTGATTAGGGAAATATGAATGTACATTTTCTGGGCCATCATAAATTCATAATGCAGGTATTAGAAATTAGAGGTCATAAATTTGGTTGGCAACAGATGACATCAGTATTAATTGTAGCTACTTCTTTCTCTGATGAACTAAGATAACATGTTCCACAGGAAAACATTAAGAACTGAATTTACAGTGAAAACCCACCAAAGTCCATAAAAACCTGAGCCTCCCAAAGAGGCCACTACAGAGGAATCTTCGTGATTCCCTTCAGTTATTTTGACAGTTGAAAACCCTTCAGATATAGTAATGTTCTGCACACAAGGTTTTACTCCATAAGGCACTTGGTGGTTTGATTTGACAATGTAACATAGATTTGCATTATTCCATGCAGCAAAGCGCATTCCCATTTTCATGTAAAACCTCTCTGAGAAGTCAAGTCTCCCAGTCAAGTTGTTTCCATTTACATGAAGAGTTCCAAGACATGTCAGATTTTCCAAACTTCTTGAAACGTTTCCAGAGAGATAATTGTTGCTGAGGTCCAGAAATCTAAGCCTTTTCATTTTTTCCATGGACTCTGGGACACGCCCTTCCAAACCTATGTTAGAAAGATCTAATGTTTCTGTGTTTAGGAAATTTTCCCACTTGACTCCTGAGAGATCACCCCCTAAAGGGTTGTTGGACAAAACTAGATGCTTTATGAAAGCAAGTTCTTTGAGAGTCTCAGCCAATCCACCTCTGAGTTTGTTATGGCTGATATCAAGTAAAGTAAGATTCTTTAGCCTTCCCAGCTGCTTTGGCAACTTCCCCTCAAGCATGTTGTTACTCAAATCAAGCTTTAGAAGTGAATCCAAAGATCCAAGTGTTGATGGCAAAACTCCTGATAGATTGTTCCTGCTTGCATCAAATATTAAAAGCTCAGAAAGCCCCCCATAGTTGGCTGGAACCTCACCCACCAAATAGTTTCTTGCAAGGACTAGTTGCCTCAACCTGACCAAATTACTAATACTTGGCGGTAGTTTACCTATTAGTCCATTTTCCAGCAGTACCAGAGATTGAAGCTTCCTTAGGCTGCCTATTGCTGATGGAATGGTTCCAACAAGACCAGGGTTTGATCTAAGTGTTAAAGATTCCAAACTGTGTGAGAACTTTTCCCAGTTTGAAAGAGGGAGCTTAACAGGATTTTTTGTAGGGGAAAGGAAGCAACTTGACAGTGAGAGAACTTTTAGGTGCTTCAGATTGAACAGTTGTTGAGGGAATTTGGCATCACGGCTGCACATGTGAGAGTTGTCAAAAACTGGTCCAAAGTTTACAGTAGTCACATACCAGAAGCCATCGTCATATTGCTCACAGGAAACTCCCTGCACATAATCCAAAATATTCAAAGTTTAAAGTTGTCAGAGCACTGAATAGAAACACAGCCTTTGTTTTAGACGGTACTGTTCCATTGAAAATTGGTAGTGATTCAGGCAGAAAAAGGAAGCAAACAATGATATAAACATTATCCAATTGATCTTTTTGCTTTGAAAGTTGAAGACTTCAAACCTGTATAGGAGTCCATCCACAAGGATCTGGATAAAGATATGAACCATTCCACCACTTTCCCACAAACACTTGAATAACAGAGTATATGACCTCCTTCTCTTTTTTCTTCATTGTTGTCAATGAAGAGTCTTTTCCCTTACAATGACAACACAAAATGAGGAACAGAAAACAAAGAACAAAGTGGCACTTCCATGATAAAAATCTCATAGCCATTCTCAGTATCAAGGCAGAAAATGCCACTCAAGAAAATATGAAGTTTCAAGGAACGGAACAGGAAAAACTCACGGCCAGTCTAAGTATAATATGGGGTGGATCACAAGATGGTACTAGCAATAACATGCAAGAAAACAGAAACAGTAACAGAGCGCTGACTAAAACGTTCAGTGCCAGTGCAACAGAGAACGAAGGGTCTAAAACGAAGCATATATTTGTTAGTAAAACTTCCCAAGGAAGAAAAGAAAGTAAAAGCAATCACAATAATGGACTGAAAATGAGACTATAAAATGAAAAGATATGCATAACTGTGGATGCAATTAAGAGGGGTTTTTTTCACTTTGCAGAAAAAGTGATTGAACCAAGAGCTACTATCCCAAACTATTAGCACATGTTCCACCAAACAAGTTTGCAATTAAGAGGTTCATAGCTAAGAAGTTCAACTCTTCAGCCTACAGTGCAAAATGCATGTGCTTTTCTGATATGAAAAGCCAACTAATCATACATTATAATAATTTCCTTCTACTCCTTTTGCTACGGAACTGAGCTCTTATATATCAAATGTTGAAAGAAAAGAAGGACAAACTTCCAAGCACCTCATTTATAAACTTCAATCAATATCAGTTTTTCAACTTTCTCTCACTACGGCCAGACTGAGAATGGTACCTTCTCATTCATTGCCCAAGTGACTCAATCACAACTTCAATATTTAAATTTTATGCATAAGTTTTAACATTTGTATTCAAATTCATTTAATAAACTTTGTTACCGTCTACAAACATTTCGATACATATTATTGTCAGTGTTTTGGAGATTTTTGAGATTTACATATAAACTCATATTCTAAGAATTTGTACAAGGATGATGCTTGAGATGTGATTATGTGATAATTTAATAAGTACAAGAGAGTCTGAAAACAGAATATTAGAGTGGGGTAAGGTTGAACTAGCTTGTGTACCTTGTTTTTAACTCTTCTTCTGAAACACTAGTATCAGTCACATGCACATATACAATATACGTGGACACTATTTACACCATATTAGAACAATCTTCTATTATCAAGTGGTAATTATTATGAAGTATTGTGTTATGTTTCTCACACGGAAGCATGTTTAATGGTTTTGATTCTGTGATGTAGTTTCAAAATGTTAAAAGTAAGTGTTAAAATCAAGGGTAATTATACACAGACAACATTTTTTGACAACATTTGAACATCAATCATACGTCTCATTGTGTGATTAGTCCAAATGACACAATGACACTACCATGAACCAATCACACAATGACACGTATAATGATGTTCAAATGTTGTAAAAAAATGTTGTCCAAGTATCTTTATCCTAAAATCAAGCCACATTTGACTTTTTTTCTTTTTCCTTTTAGCAACTCATTCCTGCTCAGAAATGATAAAATTGGGACAACTTGTCATTGCTTACTAGGAAATGAAAAGTAACCTAAGCAACTTCTATTTTGGTTGGTCATTGATATTATCAAATAACAATAATTATGGAAAATAAAAGTTTGGACCACCCTAGGGCATAGGACAGGGCTAAAACAGAAATTGGCTACACCTCACTGAGTACTGCATGCAGCTGCAAGCTATAGCCAGCTCAGTCACCGTCCAAAGTCCTTTTCAATATTCCTTCATCCAAGACTAAGGTCTCTCTACTCTCCCCAGACATCAATTTTCATATCAGAAGCTTGGTTTTGAAAGTACATGTAAGAGGGTAGGCTCTGATTTAATGAGAAATTATATTGTTGAGAAAGTCTGGTCATTTGGAATTAAGGGAACAAAAAACAAATGCTAAATGACAATTTCACTAGTGTCTCGTATATTATTTCAGTTATGATTAGTTCAAAATTACTCCATAATTAATAATAATATTAATAATCATAAATACTATCATGGATCGATTACACAGAATGACACGTAGATTATATTCAAATGTTATAAAAAAAATGTTATATAAGTATGGTTATTTCTCTTAAAATGTGTTTTTTTTTTGTTGATCTCCTTATTGAGTAAGTTCAAAAAAAATTCTAGTCCCAAAGTTATATGGATTATGGTTAGGATTCAGATGGATTTAGCTTACTAAAATATTTTCATTAATTTCTAAATACTTTTTAGAATTAAATGAGTTATTAAAATGTTTTAAATTAAAATTTAATCTTTAAATATGTTACATTAATTATAAATTGATTATTAATTAATTTTTATTGTTTGTAACTTAAATGAAAGATTAAGATCCAAAGGAACTTATTTAATCCAATACAACTTAGGTTAAGTCTAATTCAACATTGTTCCATCTAAGTTTGATTTGTTGTCTTAACTTGTTAGTTTGTAAGAAAAAGTATAAAATTGAAATTTTTAATCCATTAGTCAAAAGTCCATATAGTTTATCAAATTCACATGTCAGAGGTAAGGTCAGACAAACTAACCATTTTTTTTAATTAAAAAGTAAAGTAAAAATAATTTAAAATATTAACTTTTTAATATTATAATTTTGAGATGTACATATGTAATAATATTATAACTTAGATCACTAAAACTTACAAAAATAATTTTCAATTATTAATTATGATAAAATAATTTAATGTATAAATAATGATTATTTTAATTTATATAATTAAAAAGAGTAATTAATCAATTAAAAGTTTAAAAATTATTTATATGAAAAAATATGCTTATATATATATATATATATATATATATATATATATATAAACAAATTTAAAAAAAAAATAGGAGGTTATAGCGAGACGAATTACAATTCTAATTATTTTAGTATAGTGGGTCGGTCATATTTTGAATTAATAGTGAGCGATATCAAAACAAATCAGATTATTCCATTTTGTTACATATGAACTTAGTCTAACATGAATTTGACTCGATTTTATTTAAAGTGGATGCAACTCAACTTGTTCTTACTTGAGTAAATTTAACTTTAAGTAAACACAATTTGACTTTATACAAGTTTAACTCAACTTA
Organism: Vigna radiata var. radiata; assembly: GCF_000741045.1. NCBI lineage: Eukaryota > Viridiplantae > Streptophyta > Magnoliopsida > Fabales > Fabaceae > Vigna > Vigna radiata. Next base: position 39,464,585 of record NC_028357.1, read on the forward strand.
CAAACTTTAAGTAAACACAATTTGACTTTATATGAATTTAACTCAACTTAACCTGATGTAAATTTATTTCACTTTAACTTAAACTCCATCCATTTAAATCATGACATGAGTCTAATTTAACTTAATCCAAGTTCGATCTAACTTTAAATATTTTACACACATAAACAAGTAATTATTTCATTTGTATTTTTAAATAAGACTTTTACTTTATAAACTAGTAATGAATTTGTCATAAAGCTTTTATTTTTTTTTTCAACCTTATAATTTTTCTTATGTATATATTTGTTTTAAATATTCTTTTGACCAAAGTCATCCGGTCATAGCTAATTTATAAATTTATAATCTTATAATTTTATATATTCATGATTTAATATTTTTTAATTTATGATTTTATAATTATCTAATTTTATAATCTTCTAATTTCAGAATATTATAATTTCTTAATTTTGTATTTTTTTAATTTTATAATTTATAATTTTATATATTTTTTATCTCATAAAAAATAAAATATAAAATAATTTGATTCAATAATGAAAATAAAGAGAAAACAATTGATAAATACGGTTTTCTATTTGTTTACATATTTTCTTTTATGGATTGCAAATATTATTTATTAATTAGTTTCACCTAAACTTATTTATTATAATTTTTTTTTAAGTATTTAATATTATAAACGCAATTATAGACTAATATTTATTTAACCAACACTATGGTGGCTATACACTTGGCTTCTTTTATGCATTTTAGCCAACACATATTGTGCTTGTTCTTAATCAAGATAAGTGGAGTCACTCCAACACCGCAACTTCTATACTTTGAGAGCTCATGTGTAAGAAAGAGCTCTATTCAAACAAATATATTAAAGCTTCGAAAGTAATGTCGAAGTTTCGATAAAAGCTTCTCTATGATTTGGTATCGTTGAAAGCTTCTACTTGTGAAGTATATATGGTTTTTTAAATTTCCTTTTTTTAATTACAAATAAAGTTTTCGATAAAAGAAAAGACAGATATAAGTTTATATACAATAAATATTATTAATAAGAGACTTTTTGAGTAATACCAAAAATAAATATGTGAAGAAGACTTGTACTAAAGTTGACAACATGTTATTAGTGTAAAGATTTTTATGTGTGTCGAACCTTTCCAACAGTGATGTGATATTAGAACCTAAAATTTAGAAGTTTAAATAAATATGTCGATTTATGTGTATATCGAACCTTCCAGCATTTCTCACATACGTTTAGACTCTAATGATTTTCTTTGAAGATAATTTGTCATCAAATCCATATTACTTAAAAATTCTTTATCAATTCTAAATTTTTAAAATAAAACTTAAATCAAAATATAAATAATGTACAAGATAAAAGTTTCTTAACTATTATATGCATATTGAAATCTACTACATAGAAGGTTAAACCTAAGATGATTTTCATATTAAACAAATCTCACCACACCAAATTTCTGGAAACATGAAATGATTAAGGGGAAAAAACAGACTATAAATGGAAGACTAAAATATCACATATTGAAATCAGATAACAGTAAACAAAAAGGACAACACATGGTGAACTTGAGAAAACTTTTGAGAGTTTGGTATTATCACATCAAAAGAAGATTCAAGCAATTGAACTCATAAAAGATAAGAAAAATAATATAAAATAGGCATAGTTAGTTAATGGCATGAAAGAGGAGGAAATAGATGATCCAGCATATATTTATAATGAAGGAAAAACAATGAAAAAAAAAACAACTCTCTACTGTAATTTCCTTGATTACAAAAAGATAATATTTAGAGAACATTTTTTTATAACATTTAAACATTGATTACGTGTCAATCTGTGATTGGTCAAAAATTATTCTACAATCAATAATAATAATCATAAATATGATTGTGGAATAATTTTTGACCAATCACAGATTGATACGTAATTAATGTTCAAATATTGTTAAAAAAATATTGTCTAAATATCATTATCTTACAAAAATGCAGTGAATAAAAACTATAACTTACGGAGAAGAAGCTAGGGTTCAAACTTGGGTTTTCTCCTTACATCTTCCATAGACAAAAAGGTCCTTTCATAAAATTTAAGAAATTTCGAAATGAAATCTAATCTATCAGCCATTTATAAGATTTTTAATTTTTTTAATTTTATTTTTTATTTATGTTTTTTACTTTTTTTTAAAATATTCTTTTAGTTAAATAAAATACATTTTAAAATATTAAATTATTCATAATATTAAAATATTTAATTAAACTAAATATTTATTACATTTTTAATTAAAAAACAAAATTTAAGAAAATATATTAAACAGATTTCAAAATTCGTTAACCTATTTATGACTTATTTATTTATTTATTTATTTTTTGTATTTTTGTTTTTAATTTTTTTAAATGTGTTTTACTTGTTTTAGTGTAATAAAACATGTTTTTAAATATTAATAACATATTACAATATTTAAATTAAATTAATTATTTATTCAATTCTAAATTTAAAATTAAAATTTAAAAAAACATATTAAACGGTTTTGAAAATCCGTTAATATAATTATGATTTTTTAATTTTTATTTTTTGCATTTTTGTTTTTAAATGTTTTAATTTAATATAATATCTTTTAAAATATATTAAATTATATTCAAATATTAAATTAAATAATGTTGTAGATTTACTTATTCTTTCTAACATATAGTTATGTTATTCCAACATTTTCTTAAAAAAAAAAGTAATAACGAAATAAGAAACTCCTTTATTTATATGTATTATGATAAGATAAAAAAGATTAAGACATAAATATACCAAAAACAATATGATATAATTAATTTCTCTTAATATGTAAAAACATAGATAAGTATGATTATGTTACAATTTCTATTCACTCATTCAATCAATGGAGTTAAAATTTGTTCTTAGTTTTTTCTCCTGTAATTTAATTTTTATATTTTAAAAAACTGACATGTCGGTAATAGAAAGCGTATTAAAATTATATTTACAAGGCAAATTATATTAAAAGTTGATTGTTATTTTAAAACAACAATCAAAATTTATTTTCTCACACTTATTATCTTTTTTTTTCCGGTAACTTTGTTTTTTTTTTTTCATATTCCTCCTTTTTACTGTTTATATAATAATATCAAATTCTTTTAACCTTAAATTTAATTCTTAAAATAATATCTGAAATTTAAAAAAAAATATAAAATAAATAACTTATATAATAAGTATGTATTAAAATAAAAGTTAACATATAAATTAAAATGTAATAAATTTTAACTTAACAAAGTTAAAAAAATGATAAAATTTTGAAACTAACGAGTTAGAATAAAATAAAGTGAGCCCAACCCAAAGAATAGGCCTAGCATTATTTTTGTGTGAAGCGAATCCAACCTTTATGATACGTACAGTTGCTATTGGAGGAGAGCCACAATCCAAACAGGTCCTTTAAATTTGACGCAGGTGAAGGCGAGTTCGGAAATCGCCGTAGCCGCTGTTCAGGCCAGCGGAAATGATCCCAAACTGAAACTGAAACTGAAACTGAAACGCGCGTTTAGGTTTGCGTTTGCTTTGATGCTCTACTCTTTTTGTTTTGAAATCTGAATTGAAGAAATAACATAAAAATGGTGCAAGATTCTGAAAAGAGATTCCATTCCATCATGGACAAGCTATTCCATCCTCCCAAACCCCCTTCCTCCTCCAGGTTCTCTCTTCGATCTTTTTCTCACTTTGCAATCCATGAAATTTCATAATAACATGATATGAATCACGATAAACATCTATATATACCCTCATTATATTAACATTGTGTAGTTTGCTAGATTCTACTTACTAGTTACCACTGTTTCATCTTGCTAGTTCTGTTAATTTCTTTGCTGTGGAATTTGATTTCAAGTGTTGAGCGTGTCTGCTTGTTCAGCATGTGCTTAAAATTGGCTCTATCATTGTTTTCTGTAATCAAAATTTTTGTGGGAAATAGGGATTGGAAGGGATAACTAATTTGTTTGTGTTTGTGTTTGCAGTTCTTCTGGAGTGCAGTTATCAGGGAGTAAGAAACGTCCTTACCCGTCAGGGGGGATTGAGTTGAATCGGAGGGGGGATGTTGCTGAGGGACAGCAGTCCTCCTCGGCGGCGTCCACGGCACTGCAGGGACCACTCTGCCGACCGTGGGATCGTGGTGACTTTATGAGGAGATTAGCTACATTCAAATCTATGTCGTGGTTTGCTAAACCAAAGGTCATTTCTTGCTGTCTATATTCTCCCTTTTCTCCCTACTGATAAAGGCTTGTTTGGGACTGGGGTTTTGCAGTGAAAAACAAGATTTTGAAAGTAAAGGGTCATTGCAATAAGTTTATGATAATCTGTCATTTTAATACATTATAAAATTTGATAATATATATTGAAAATAAAAAAATTGCACTTCTTTCCCCTTCAAAATTTAGCTCCTAAGCACACCTTTAGTGAATCAATTTTTGTACTTTTATTACTGCGGTACCGCCATCTTAGTGTCATGGTTATATTTCAACGCTTTTAGTATAGTGTGTGGGTGTTCATGCGTTGCAACAAAAATACACGAGGCAGATACATATTACAAACTGGAAACAACGCTTGAGGAAGGTAAAGGGATTGGGAAGAATACCAAACGTTTGGCTAATGGAAAATTTTGCTCCATTCAGTCTATTTTTAAACTATGAAGGAATTTTTAAAAGTAATACTTGTGCTAGTGAAGTACGAAGAAGGCGATAGATGGCTTATATGATTTGTCAGTCCTTTATAGATAGGCTGTTTAAGATAGGTTTGTTCTACTGAACCTCAAAACTGTTGTTTGCTTTGCTAGGTTGTTTGCTTTTAATTAAGAATGACAGTCCTGTTGAAGAAAAACGTATAGTTCTTTATCAATATCTTGCAAAGAATATCATCTATTTCTATAAAGAAAGCCTCTCGCCTAATGGTTCATGACTTCCCTTTGTCAAGAATGAATCGGCTGTATATTTAATAAACTTTGGTCTACTGCCAACCACCTTTGTCATCTTTCTCCAATCTGTTTCCCCCCAAATTTTATGGCATATGATTTTATTTCTGATATTTTCATTTCAGGTAGTGAGTGCAGTAAATTGTGCTAGTAGAGGTTGGATCAATGTGGATATTGACACTATAGCCTGTGAAGCATGTGGAGCACGTCTTCTTTTCTCTACACCAGCATCTTGGAATCAGCAACAGGGTATGCTGTTCTTCCGAGTTATTATATTAGAACATCGTTCAATTATATGAGTTTTCTAACTAGAATGTCTTCTTTCAGTGGAGAAGGCGGCATTGGTATTTAGCTTAAAGTTGGATAATGGACATAAATTACTTTGCCCATGGATTGATAATGCCTGCAGTGAAACACTGGCACGATTTCCTCCTACAACTCCAGAGATATTAGTTGAAAATTTCAGAGAACACTGTTTTGCACTCTTGCAACTATCTGCTCTTCCACGAATTTCATCTTCTGCTATAGCCTACATCCAAAGCCAAAGTCCACTTCTGGAAGACTTTCTTGGGAAATCTTTGATGCTGGAGTGTGGAAATGGATCTACTGAAAATTCTGGGAGTGTGGATTTTAATAGTCAGGAGGAACTGAAATTGTATTATCAGGTAATAACTGGTTTTCTAGTAAGTTCAAAAATCTCATTTTCTGTATTAGTGTGACAACTTTTTCTCGAATTGGTGTATATGATCTGATATTGGTCTTGTTTTTGTGTCCATTTCTTTGATGCTGAATGAACAAGGCACTTGTTTGCTAGATAGAATTTTCTATATCTGCTTACAGGCTTATGCACTTAATTAACATTTTTAAGAGAGATTCTTCATGTATTTTTGGCTTAGGTGCTGCTTTATCAGTTGATGCTTGCCAAAACTGAACCTGTTTTGAACTATGATTCATTTGCAAACGAATTAGAACCAAGATTGTCAAACTCATGAATTATGAAAAGTTCTTGCGGGTTTGTAGACTTGTAAACTTGTACTGTTCACATAATACAAAAATAATATTAAGAAATCTTTTTCTGGGGGGATTTTTACACTACTTTTGGAAATGGGCGCGGAAGCAGTAATGTTGCTTGAGGAGACCTTGACCCACCAATTTCAGAAATTATGCAAAATGGGGACTGACAATACATACAATTTATGCCTACGTGCTTGGAAAATTCTGACAAAAAATAGTTAAAAAAAACCCACAAAATGGCAACTGTCACTGCTGGATCATGCTATTTTGGAGCTTAGAGACAGCACATAAGTCACAATGGGGTATACTTTCACAGCCTGAGACGTTTAATCAAGTGATGCCTTGTTCTTGCACACAAGAAATTGGTGCTTTGTTTTATGCAGGTCATTGTAGTTGTTAGAGGATGATCATGCACAGCTGTATAGTCCTTTCAGGTCGAAGCAAACTCATTTCAGGCTCAGTTTGCCAATCAGTCAGGTTGATTGGAGGCATGATCATATGTGTGGAGTTTTTTCAGAGGCTTAGATGCTAACAAAATGTAAAAAAGAGATGGAGTGCTGTCATATTGGCTGTGTGTGTGCTTGGAGTGACGAAATGGGGGTGGGGGGAGTTTAACATTTAGCTCGAGTGATTCACTCTGGGCTCTTAAACTCACTATTTTGAATGGTTCTGACTGAATTTGCTCAAAGTCACCGAGTCAAACGAAAACTATTTGTGTTCATGTTAGCACATTTTTTCACTCGTAGAATTATACAACTCACGCAAATTTAAAATTAAATTCACGAGTTTAACAATCACTATTAAGGTTGAAACTTCGCTGGTGATTGTATGTATCTGTCTGCTCCATATATATATATGCTCTTCATTTTTCAGCATAACATAAATGGTTTATCCTGATTTTTTATTATTAAATGGCTAAATGGATTTTATGATTGGTCTCTCGCATCAATATATTTTCATTATCTCTCTACCTTTTTTTTTTTTTCAGGATAACATCTTAGTGTATATATTAGCATTTCTTTATTTTCTCCACTATTAAATAATGATTACTGATGCTTTTAAGTTTTGCAGGCTCAAAAGCTTATAAGTTTATGTGGTTGGAAACTTCGTCCTCTACCTTATGTAGTTGAGTGTAAGGATATATCAGAGCAGTCTCTTAAAAATGCAACTACTCTTGCGATTCATTCTGCTGGCACTGATGAAAATAAAACCGATGAAAGTTCTATGGTTTCTATTGGGGAACAACAAGTGGATCCCAATTCTGCAGTATTGGATTGCACCCTATGTGGGGCCACTATTGGATTGTGGGCATTCTGTACAATTCCTCGGCCAGTGGAATCATTCAGACTAGTGGGATATGCTGAAGTGAATGGTGAAAGTGCTTTTGCGGTCCACAATTTACTGAATACAGATGATCTTGAAGATAGACAGGGTTTCATGCCTGATGTTACAATTTCATCAAAAGATACTTCTTCAAGTCTAAATATGACAATTGCAGGGGGTCCTCCCCCAACAAAGCAAAACTTTAAAGCAATAATATCTCTGCCTGTTATTGGTCAGAATTTATGGGCTCGTCTTTCTTATGATTCTAATTTTAGGGATCATGCTTTTGTTAACAAAGGTGGTGATGAATCAAATTTACAGGAGGAAACTGGCAATATCATTAATGCTTCTATTGGACAACTTGTTCCCCTGACATCTGAAACCAGGGAGACAGCAGATTATGAAACTGGTTCTCAAGCAAGGATCTGTGATTCAGATATTATTGTGGGCACCGATATTGCAGGACAATCGTTTTCTCTTAAGGATAAGATGCCTGTACACACAGATACTGATAAATTGAATAGTTCAGCTGCAGGATACTGTAGTAGTTCTCAGGTTAGAGATTTTTACTTGTCAAATTGACAGATAGTCATTATAGATACAAATTATAGATACAAATTATTGCATAGTCATTATCTTTTCTGTATTCACAATTAGTAAGACTTAACAAAATGCTTGATCATAAGTAGTTTTTCCATGACTAGTTGTTTGGAAATCCACATTAACTAAAATATTGCTGTACAGAAAGACTCTACAGAAGGTGAAGCACTTTCTGTTTCACGTAAGACTTCAGATGGCGTAGTTGGTAGTGACAGAGAAGACAATATTGATAGTGAAGATGTACCTTCTAGTTCAGGTAAGCTCTATGATATGGTTCATTGATAATCATTAACGTTGAATGTTTGAATATGAATTGCCGAGTGAAATATATTCTGACAATTGTATGTTATCTGTTCTGCATGACAATGTGTAGTTCACTTGTCATCATGAGTTAATTTGTTAGAGGAATAGAAAGTTTATGCATCTTCATCCCTTTGCTTTCCAGAGAAATCTAAGAACCCAGCACTTTCTGATAAAGCTATGGAATTTGATCCAATCCGGCAGCACAGACACTTCTGCCCCTGGATTGCATCAATAAATGGCGGGGAACCTGGGTGGAAACAGACATTATCTGCTCTGTATCATCAGAAAAATCAGTTGCCGCATTCACCAAATAGATCTCCCTCATCTCTTCCCATTGTTAAGGTATTTCTTGCTGCTATTAGGACTATTATTTAATCATTGGATGACTAATATATATCATAGTGAATTGGTAGATAGCAACATCATGGACCTAAGTGTTTGGAAGGACCTTGTCTTATTCTAACATAATTCAATCGATTATTTAACAGGCTTTGAACAAGAACCAAAACCCTAAATGTATAGATTTAAATTATTCAACAAGATCCCAAGGTTACACTGTAGTTCAAATTAGTAGTTTATATAAGCCTGCATATTGTGAATAATTGCTAATACTGTTGTAAAAAAGACAGTAAGCCTGACAGTCTGAAATTATAGTCTTTCATATTGTCTCTATTTTACTGTGGTTTGTTGGCCAACACTGTTGCAAGTTGCATCAAACTGTTCCTTTCATGGTCTATAAACATCTGAATATGCCTACTTGACTGTGGAATGGTTACTTAGGGAGATTCACTGTCTTTACATTTAGCATGTGTGTACATGCAGGTGGATGATCCCGTGGGTTCAATTAGAAAGCTTTTCATGTCTCCACCAACGAAGAGAATGAAGTCCACTCATATTATAGGGCAAAATACTTAATTTCTTGGACCCAGGACCCAGGGCATAAGAGAAGTACTAATTCAAGAACAATTCCCTCCTCGATCTAGATGTGTATACTGTCATTTTTTTTTCTTGGTATGCTATTCTATTTAAAAGCCTTAGTAATTGTTGTATCAAAGGTCTAATTTCTTTTTTAACTGATATATCTTAACAAAAGCAGGTAATCTGTTGCACCCTCGATAACTGTTATTGACGATTAGTTTGTCATTTGGAACCGAGCTGCTGTAATATTTTTCCCCCTCGTTTGTAATACAAATGACAGACATTACGTAGGGTTGGATGACAGTGGTGATTATTATAGAATGTGACATGTCTTCTTATACATTCCCTGGAAATCAACTATAGAAGGGATTGAATAATACAATTTTGTCTTACTGCATCAAACCACAGTTTGTAACAATGACCTTTGAATAAGGGCGGTTGAATCCTCTTTCTGCTACAACAGCTCTCTTGTCTCCTATCAGCTTTGCCACCCTGTAATAATAATATCAGTATACTTGCAATATTATCAATTGTACATAGCAGCAAAGAGATATAGGGAAGAAAACAAAGAATAGGTGCCTCAAGACCAAGTCCATCATACACGATTCAATAAATATTGTCTGGTTGACTCACCTAAAATATGGAGATCCTGTATTCTCCTGTACTGTTTTAACCTGACCGATCCTCTGCGCAACCTCCATGCCTCCTATCACTCTTCCAATTACCAGAGACGATGTATCCAATTCCGGCGAGTCCTTTGTAACTATGACAAATTCTGTACCATTGGGATCAATACCTACTTCTTCTTGATCAATCTCAAGCTTCCCTTTCTTTGCAACCAGCTTCATCTTTGGGGGTGGTTTTGATGGGTTTCTCACAATAATGCCAACACTTCCAGTCACGTTTTTAGTCCCGGGACATTTATCATACTCCCTCTCCCATTCCTGAACCAGACTATTAGCTCCCAAGTTGCTACCTGTCTTCGAAGAAATTTCAGCATCCACCCCATAGGATCTAAGGCCACTATGTTGAACATAATTGGGCATGATTTTGACAAACTCTTTTCTTCTGTAGCTAATACCAGCGGCTCCACTCACAATCTTACTAAACCTGTCAACTCCTGCAGGGACCTCATCTCCATAAAGTCCTATGGTAATGCGACCAGCAGGTTCGCCATCAATAGATATGTCTAAAAATACTTGTTTGGTAGTTTTTCTTTCGGTGCAGCTAGGAGTGGTAGTTAGATTGTCTTCTGGTTGGTCACTGTTGCTTGTTTGAGTAACATTTTCTTCTGCTAAATTCAAATTTTCTGCCTGCTGGTTAGCAGTATCTTCTGCTAAAACACGATTCTCTTCTGGTTGAGCAGTGTTAGTTGTGTTAGCAACATCTTCTGCTAAAACACGATTCTCTTCTGGTTGAGCAGTGCTGCTTGTGTTAGCAGCATCCTCTTCTACAAAAACCACATTCCCTTCCGGTTGATCACTGTTGTTTGTGTTTGCAAGTGCTGCTTCTGCTCTTGCGCTGGATCCATCCACTGCCTGAGTACCCAAGAGAAGTAGCAAGCAAGAGTTGCTGAAGATTGTGAGCTCTCTACGTGATAATCTGCATTGCTGTTTGAGGATTGGGAAAGATGGAGAAATGGGTATTAATTGAATTGGCGAAAGTGATGGTAGTGTCGTGCGAGTTGGAGGATTGAATGGTTGGGCGGAGTATCGCACTACTCTTTGTAGCATTTCTGCGTTATTGTATTTGCAATACTTGAAAATTGATTTATGTTAATGTCTGCATCAGCTCTTCACTTCATTTATAGGGAGATCATGAGATTAAGGGGAAAAAAACGAAGCAAGGAAGAAGAATAGATAGAGTAAGGGATACTGATGAGATTTCATGGATAAGAAGATTCAAATAGCAACCGTTCATTTCTTTCATGTTATAATTTTAGGCACACCAATTTACGTGGGTCCCTTTTTTGACGTTCAGAAAGAAATATGCCAAATATGCAAGCCTTTTTTTATTTTTAATTTTTGTTTTTCGCTTTCCAGATATCATTTATGTTATATTACTCTTAAATTTAAATATGAAGAGTTAAAAGTTTTCCAATTATTTAAAAATGTTCTATTCGATTTCTTATACATTTTTTTTTCAATATTTTAATCCAAATAGTAAGAATTAAAGTAATTAAAAATATAGTTAAGTAACAAAAGGAATTAAAAATAACATGTATATAAGACTGGAATATTAAGTATTTTTTTGGGACTAAAAAATAAAATAAGCAATTGAACTCTTTAATAATATTTTAAGACAGTGAGATTTTGAAAGTACAGAATGCAAAGAATTTGCGTCGTCCAGATTCAAAACATTTTATTAATTTTCATAATAATTATACAAATTGGCGGCTTAAAATTATTTAAAATAAGAATACATGTTTTTTTTAATCGACAACGCATACCTAATATTTTAAAAATGAAAATAATTAAAAGGAAAAGATAATATAATATAGTGACAATAATTCATTTGTATTTGATGTAATTATATCTTACATGTTTAAGATCTGAGATCAAATTATTAATTAAACAAAAATAATAATGATCCCACTCAATAATTCATTAAAGACGTATTTAAAAGTATTCATATTATGTAAGGTTTCAACATTGGTGACATAATATACTTTTAAATCATAAAAGAATTTCCTTATCGTGGTATACTTTTAAAAATGTAATTAGTTTTTATTAATGTCTGTTGACACATTATTAATAATTGATTTACCACTTCAACAAAATTAAATTAATAATACTTTTTTTTTCAGAAGTAGCCATGAATACTTATTAATTTAAAACTTTAAATACAGTTAATTTAAATTTAAGGGTGTCCTTATTTAATCTTGCAAAAGCTTATAATTAACTATGATATTAAATGAATTCTCACTTCAATAATTATTAATACAATTTTATTTTATTTAGATGTAAATCTAATTTTAATAATATTTAACTATTATAGTAATCATTATAAATTTAATATAAAAAACAATCAATTGGAAATAAATATATAAATGTTATTACAATTTTATATATATATATATATATATATATATATTATTTAGGATAATAACAGTTTTGAAAGATTTTATTACACTTATAAATTTAGTGTAATAACATTTTTAGTAGTATAGGATCGATTTTATATTATCAAGAATGTTATTACACTGAATTCATAAGTGTAACAGAGTCATTTAAAACTATTATTACACTGAATCTATAAGTGTAATAAAATCTTTCAGAATTATATCAATAGAAAACTAACATCCTAATGTATGCTTCAACATCATCTCCCTTTTGCTTTTGATCAATAAACACAATCTTATCTGCTCACACCTTTAAGGTAATAATTGCAAACAAGAAGACAAACGTACAAACAAACAAAGATAGAAGGGTAAGTTAATTTACCAAAAGAGCATGCATATAACACTTATACAAATTTATATCAACCAAGGCATACAATCATTCATTTTAGACTTGACCATCTAGATACATGCATTGATGTCAGACTCTAACGAGTTATGCACTTGAGGTGACCTCTACTACTCTGCAAAACTATTGCTAATCAGTTTCACTTTTGTTAACACTTTAAGCCAAGGTAAAACCCTTAGACAAAGACCTTTTGCTCCTCTTGTGACACCCGGGCACTGACGAGGGCGAGGAGTGATCGTCGGTGCAAGAGGCATGGTGTAGGGGGCACGGACAAGGAGCGGCTCCTGATAGGCTTCGAGTGGAAGGGGCACATGGACGAATCGAACATACACCGGAATGAGAGGGATCTGGAGACTGTATAGGTATGGGACTATACAGTTGAAAGATAGCTTAAAGGAATTGACTTGGCTACCCATATCACCAAAATGCATTTACTTTTCGGTAGCCTAACCCTTAAGAACTCCATGGTTAAGCGTGCTTAGCCTGGAGTAATTATGGGATGGGTGACCTTCCAGGAAGTTTTCCCGGAAAGTGTGCGAGTGAGGACAAAGCACACTGGAAAGTCTCGTGGTGATTTGTGGGGGCAGTCAACAGTCCCTGTAAGTTGCCGGAGCGTTACAAATGGTATCAGAGCCTAGCCTCTCCCAGTACGGTGTGGTTCGAGGACGAACCAGACGGAAGCTGGTGGGCATGTGACACCGGGGCACTGACAAGGGCGGGGAGTGATCGCTGGTGCAAGAGGCATGGTGCAGGGGGCACGGACAAGGAGCGGCTCCTGACAGGCTTCGAGTGGAAGGGGCACATGAACGAATCGAACATACACCGGAATGAGAGGGATCTGGAGACTGTATAGGTATGGGACTATACAGTTGAAAGATAGCTTAAAGGAATTGATTTGGCTACCCATATCACCAAAATGCATTTACTTTTCGGTAGCCTAACCCTTAAGAACTCCATGGTTAAGCGTGCTTAGCCTGGAGTAATTCTGGGATGAGTGACCTTCCGGGAAGTTTTCACGGAAAGTGTGCGAGTGAGGACAAAGCACACTGGAAAGTCTCGTGGTGATTTGTGGGGGCAGTCAACAGTCCCTGTAAGTTGCCGGGGCGTTACACCTCTCACCACATACATCACCCTTCTTTACTTAGATTGAATGGTTATTAGAGCGTCAAGATAACTTTGAATACAGAATCCTTACATCAATACATACACTATTAAAACTATCACAAGAAATTTCTTCTTGAAATTCCTTTCACAACATTCACCGTTCATAATCAAAGCCATGTTATAACCCATGAAACCTCACAATTTAATAATAAACATACATTAAACTCATAGCAAAACACTTCAATCAAACAAAAGATTAAAAAATCACAAAAACCTACATTGGTGCTTAGACTGAGGCTTAATGCAAAACCTCTCACGAAAGAGAGTGCCCAGTGCCAGAGCTCTCGCAAAATATCTATCTTAATGAGAACATGTTGCTCACCGAAAATATATTAAAAAAGTTCTAAACCTGCAATGGCAAGTGACACTCAACAGTACCTTTTCATCGCTAAGTGTCAAACCATTTGCAAGAATGATTGCTTAGTGGTGAGAGTGAGCGCTTTACAGTCTTGAGCAAAATTGCTTTCAGATTTGCACAACCAAGATGGACTCAATGCCACACCAACATCTCTCAATGCCATATCAGAACCAACAACTTCAATTTTGTAATTTGGGGAACCAAAGACTTTTTCATATGACCAAATTAATATTTCTGACTTAGTACTTGGTTCAAAAATAGGTTTTAATATCAGTGTTCATACCAACTTGTTCAAATGGCTAGACCCTCAGTCCTTCGACTCAACATCAATTTATATAAAGCAAACCACACATAAACTGTTTTTTTAACACAACATATTTCAGTAGTTCAAAACACTAACATCAGTGAGTTAACCAATTCTAGATAAAACAATCATGCAACTTAGATTCTCAAAGAACCAATAACTTTATAATGTAGTAATTAGTTTCCCTTACCTTTTAGATAACCAAACAACTCTAAGGGTCCTAACACAATTCCAACGTTTCAAGGAACTATATATGCTCTTACAAACCACTGAAACATGATCAGGACACATCGTTAAAACCACTAATCAACAAAAAGTGTTATAGAAGACTCAGACATCACATGTAAACCAAGGTAGCTCACATGCAATGAAGAACACACAGAATAAGGAAAAAAAGAAGAAACTAACTTAATCTAAAGGAGTTTTACCTTAATAAGTTTTGTAATAAAGGTTTCAATATAATTGATATAAGAAGTTGTTTGTAATTCTAAAAGCACAAAATCGAGTACTCTTAGTTACATTTTATGACTTTATTATACTTTTATATTTTAATCTTTGATATAAATAAAGATGAGACTTAAATGAATAACAACATTTATTTTATTTAAGTAATCATCACTTTTTAAATTAGTTCTCATTTGATCGATAACTGTGTTTTATGTTAATTTTTAATTTATTTTTGTGAACTACTTTCTCACTGTTTTATTTGACAAGATGACTAATGCATTAACTTCTTCAGAAATCATCTTTCTAGCAACCTTTTCTTCTTGTACATTTTTGGTAACGCTGTAACATGGTCAAACTTTTCATTAATACAAAACGATCTAGCCATGGAAATTCGAGTGAAAGTCTAACCATTTTGACAGCCCTGGTTCAAGTCGTTTAGCAGGATGAATTAAGAAAAACGATAAAATCAATATAAAATATTACGAATCTTAACACAATTTATAAGAAAAGAAATAACTAGATCACTTTTAAAAACTAAAAAATTTAATTGCACAAATTAAAAATTATGTATCATAAAAATTGGATTAAAGTAAAATTAAGCCTTTTTAGATTAAAAAAACAAATTGGTAAAAATATTAGATTGCCGCCATTAAGATGAAATGTTTATTTATCATACTCATAGTAAATAAAATAAATATTTATTTATAAAAATATCTAAAAAAGTATTTCTTTATTATTTGCAAGAATCAAATAGTCAATATTTCTTAAATTAAAACGGTAAATGATAATATAGATGGTGTAAAATAAAATAAAATATCTCTTAATCATAATGAAAAGGTTATTTATCATATTAAAAAATCAATAAAATAATATTGTAAAGATGAAATTGATAAATAAGTTAAATTAAATAACATGATCAATTTATTATTTCCATGATTATTATAATATTATTAAGAGATTATTCTGGTCAATGAAACTAAATAGATAGCAAGATCTATTATAATGTTTCGATAGATAAAATCTCTGGTTATCATGATCGCTGTAAAAGAGATAGTATTACTAAACTGGTAATACTATCGTTGAGATAATATTGATTAAAGATTAAACTGGTAAATTGGATAAAATATATGGTTAGAAATTTTAATCATCCTCACATTTAATAAGATTAAATTGAATAATAGGACAAATATTCATTTATTGTATTCAGATTCAATAAAATATATATTAATCGGTATGAGTAAAAATCATAAAAATTATTTATCTGGCGAAAGATTTAATGGGTAGAGAAGATAAAATAAATTGCAAAATAAATTAATATACAAATTCAAGTAAAGAGATTTGGTAAAAATATTAAATTGACAAAAAAGATAAATTATCCATTTATCATACTCAGAGTAAATAGTATAATTGAAAATTACTTAGAAATATTTATTTATTGTTTGTTTGAATCAAAACATGATATTTATAAAATTAAATCGACAAATAAGATAATATAGACAGCGAAACATAATAACATAAAATAAAATATTAATTTATCATATTTAGAATCAATAAAATAAATTTAATAGAATATCAATTGGTAAAGAAAAAAATACACAAAAAATATTTATTTATTATATTCACAATTAAAAACATGATATTGATATAGATCAACGTGGTAAATGAGGTTAAAATATATTACATTGTCTATTTATTATTTTTAGAACTAATAAGATAAATATTATAAAACAGATTAAAATGGTAAATAAGATGAAATAGATATCAATATCTATTATTTTGACTAGTGTTATACATATAGAATTTATATCTTTTCACATCTTTACCCGTTTTAAAATAAACCATTAGCTTACTTTTAAATCAAATAATATTTTTTTTTATGTTGGACAATAATATTCGTATCCTTTATTATTTTTAAAAAGAATTTATCTTTTTTTTTTAACCAACACACTCAATTATATTATATTAGATAAGATAAAATAAAACTATAATCATTTAAAAAGTCAATATAAAAAATTGATATTTAATATCTATTTATCATATTTGATTGATATACAAAATATTTCATATAAATCTTTTAAATTTTCTATATATATAACCCATAGTTAGTCATATTTCCTCGTTCACTATCATACAATTTTTTATTTTGAATCTTTAAATTGTAATCTCAATACCAAGTAAACATGACAACTTCAAATTTGACGAAAAAGACACGGCCCAACAAGAGGCAATGCCATGAAAGCCATGAGTCTACTCATTTGATTGTAATGGAAGGATCAGTTCAGAGAGATAACAAAAGACAACGCAATGAGCACGACAAATGTACACTATTTCCAATCAAATCACTTCCCACAGACTTATTGGTTAATGTGGTTGCAAAGGTAAGTTCTGAATCTTGTCTTGATCATTACAACATGAAAGTATGTTGTAGAGATTTTATGTATGCCACAAAAGACAATTATATGTGGCAACAAATTTCTTTAGAAAAGTATTCGTTGATTTCATGGTCATGTAAAGAAAAAGCAAGGGCATTTGACATTTTCATGCAAAGTTGTAAAGAGGGTGGAAATATTAAAGCTTGTACAGAGAAAGATTAAGAGAAATAATTAGATACAAGGGAAATATTGAAAAAGGCATTAATGACTTGAAATTGGCGGCCAAAAATGGTTATCTTGAAGCAAAATATGTATATGGTTTGATCTTATTATGTTCATACGACAATGATTTAAGAAAAGAAGGAATTGAGTATATGCAATTTTTGAGAAATGTCAAGTGTCTTGTAAGGTGTAGAAATAAGGTAGTATCTTTGTTAGGTAACATATGGAGAAAACCTTATGGAACACTGGTGCGCAATCCAACTCGTTTGTGTTCCGAGAGACAATGCAATGGTTGGAGTATGAAAAAGTGTTATGCTTGGAAAATAATGGATAATGAAGATGATGATGATAATATTAAGAATTCTTGTGAAAATTGTAAGTTGGATTTCGAGTTAGATTTTTTTTATAATATTTTATTTCATTCTCTTTAGTTTTAGTTATCATCCAATTATGCAAATTATTAGTTTTTTTAATTGAGTATTTATAACATTTTGTATAAATATTTCTTTATAATATACAATTTGAATAAAGATATGAATTTTTTCTTGAATTATTAATATTTTTATTGAGGAGTTATTTTTTTTATTGTAATTAAATGTCATCCTTGAATTAATAAATATATTGAAGTAATCTTTAAAAAACAGAAAACCATTTTAATTTTCTTGACCGAATTATGGAATTGGAGAATGATGTAAGATTTAGAGAATGATTTTTATTAAAATTTCTAAAAGAAAAAAAAAGTGAGAAATACTAATTCTTAGTTAAAACATTTTTTTTTCTTAAAACGAGTACATATTATATTTATTACATTGTTTAAAGTGGTAATGACATAGATTTTGATAAAAAGAACAATTTATCTTCAGATTTACAACGTAGATATCTAGGAATATATTTTTTCAAGAAAATGAAATTATTCTTATTAATAATCANNACTAAGCATGAGTGTAAAAAAATGTGAAAATGAATTTTGAAATGAACTGGATTTATAAACGTTACGCGAGGCAAAACTTTGAAGTAACGAAAAGTGTTTTTGAATTTTTAGTAGGAGATAATAATTATTATAATGAAAATGGTGTATTTGTTATATATATATAATATTTTTTAAATTCAATTAAGATTATTTAAAATTTAGTATCCGAATTAAGATGCGAAGGTTTTAACCTATTTTATAATATACTTACATTGTAATTTTATTTTTTATATACATTTTGAGGATAATATTTCAATTACTTGCACTTTTCTTTTGTTAATTTTACTTCACATCTTATTTTCATATACAATTAATGGCTTGCTTACTATAATTATTATGTGTATATTTATATTATTATTGATATTATTATTATTTTAATATATATTATCGTAAGATAATGTAACTATTTAATTTTTTTTACATTATTCAACTTTTTATTTATATAACATATCTATATATTATATATGATTATAATATTTAAATATATATTTTTTAAATTTATTTAAACAAATATAATAAGACTATATTATTTTTCTAAAAGAAATTAAAAAAGAAGAAGAAGAAGAAGAAGATCCGCCTATGCAAGGGTGAGAGATTAGTTGAAGTAGCAGAGAGTTATTTTGAAAGGCAAATAGAGAATTTGGCGGGAATGGAAGGGAGTGAGAGTGAAGCGGTGTTTGATGCTCTGAATCTGAACCCACAACTCTTCTGTAACGAAGTTCTCAANAACGTCGATGATGTTCTCCTTGAAGCTTTCGATTTTTTCTATCAGTAATACTCTTTTCTTTTTCTCTTTTTTTTCTATTACTTTTTTTTGAAATATAATTCTTGAAATTATGCATTCAATTGCAGGGAAGCATCCACCAAGTTGAACATCGAAGGCACCCAAAAGTCCCAAGATCTCAAAAGGGTCTCTCTCTTTCTCTTATTGCGTTTCATACAAAAATTAGGGCAATGGATCTTAATTATGAATTATAACACTGCTGTTACTGCTTTCTTGTGAAAGGGTGTTGATTGCATTCGTCAGAGGCTTCAATCTCTTTTGGACAAACAGCTTGGTGCTTGGGAGAATTACATCATCCGTCACTGTTTTTCTCTCCCGCGAGGTTTTCGTTTCCCAAACTCGGTATGTTCTGCTGTAATTACTGTTTTTTAAGCATTCTTTTTTAACTTTAATTCAATTTTTATTTGTGCGTATACGTCTTCTATGACATTGATGAATGACTATTCGCTAGAAGATGATGAGAAGCGTACATATGATGTTTTGTGTATGGTGGATGTGTCCTTTGAAGTGCATACCAGAAAACCTGACATCTAAACCCTAAGTCATACATGGAAAATATATGTGCTGGTTTATTGCTTCCTTAGTATAAATTTTCATTTTTGGTTGATTGTCTGACCATGATAGAATGTGTACTTCCAGGATGAATCAACTGAGACTGGCCATGATCCAGGTGCTCCTTTTGATCCAGATATAGATGCTCAGTTAGATTCTTTGAGAGAAAAATTAACTGGGGTAATAAGAATGGTGATTGCTAAATTCTTTCTTTTTTCAGAATTCATTATTGTTGGATTTGTCTTGGTAATGATTATGCTGTCAGGTGGCGAAGGATTCTGAAATGCTTAATCAAGAAATTCAACTATTAGAAAGAAAGTCTACTGTCAATGCTGGATATATCAATGAAGCAGTACAATTATACGAGCAAAACTCTATGAATGAGTTGTTTCAGGGTAACTAAAGAGCTCCTCGTCTTTTTNCTCATATCTTGACCGTCAGTATTCACAATTCAATCCCGCTGAACTATTTTTTATAGCAAAATTATGCTTTCCATTTTAATCAAGCAGGGGATACTCCATTTCTAAACGGTATCCGTTTTAACACCTGTATATTGCTTTTGATTTGCAGTTAGTGAACCACAAGAACATTGAATTCTTAGGTTATGCACAATTCAGATAGAACGTGATTTAATTATTAAGAACATCCCTTTTACGGATCCTCAGAAACGGCATTTCCCATTATTTATTCTTTTTTCTTTTACAGTTGCATACCTTGGTCATTTTATTAAATGATATACATTCATGATCGTATTGGTCATTTTATTCTGATTTTTTTATACGTCGTTTTTTATCTGATAGGAATTTGACAAAACAGTTCTAAGAAAGGAGGGTTACTTTAGTTCTTTGTACTTAAAAACCACACCAATTATTTAGGGGCACCATCATTGGTGCCTATGGATTGGGATGTTAAGGTCCTGCCAAATAATGCTAACAACACTTTCCAGTGTCCTATGTTGTTCTCTGTAAACATATGATGGCAAAAAAAATGCATTTTCTGGTTGAATTATTGTCAAACATAGTTTATATCATATTAAGCGTCTGAGTTGACAGATCTTTATACAAACCATTGATTGCTACAGAGATTGTGACCACAGCCTCAGAACTTGGAATGAAGTTGGGAAAGCTAAACTCCAGCTTGATTGAAGAGACTGACCAAATGAAAACAAAAAGGATCTATAGCACAGAAATGGATCTATCTGCTGTACATTCTGCTAAAGGTAACCAAAATTTAATTCATTGTAGTGCAACATGCATCAACTTTTGCTAGTTAAACTCTATTCTGTTTTTTAAATGATTATTCATGTTTCCAGGACTCTCAAATAAGAACTTAGACGACATTGAAGAATTTGTAGGTATCATTAAGAGTATGTGAACTTGTCATTTTCATCAATCTAGTTGGACTGGGCCCTGCGTGTTTTACCCATTATATAATTACTCCTGTATTTGTGTCAATTTCAGAATCTTAAAATTGCCTACAAATTTAATTGGACTGAGCTTCCCGTAGTTATATACTATGTATATGTTGAAAATGTTAAGTGGTAACTAAATAAGTTTGAAAAGCCTAAATTATTATTGCTGTTTTCTTTAAAATGATATCACAAATATANCAGATTAATTTCTCTAAATACATTCACATTAACAGGGCATGCCCAAAGTTATCATCTCTGGTCATCGAATGGTAGCAATGTTAAAATAACATGATGATTTGAACAATAATTTACAATACAGAATAAAATGTAGATTTAAAAATATATAAGTAAAAAAAAAAAGAAAATATGGTGGTAAAGATTTATGATAAAAACATCAAACACACAACGGAAAAACTGAAAATGATACCTTTACAGGCTTTGAATGATCTTGTTGTGAGCGGCAGTTTTCAAAATGTCAGGCATAAGACTAGTTCGCCCAGCCTGAATACAAGTAAACATTCTGTCTTGCTTGAGTTTTTTATTCTAATGTGCACTTCTCACATGAAACAAAAAAAAAAGATTATCTTTAGAACATAAAAATAAAATATGGACACAAAATTACCAAGAAAAAGAAAATTACAATATCTATAAAATAATATTGTAAAGATGAAATTGATAAATAAGTTAAATTAAATAACATGATCAATTTAATATTTCCATAACTAATATAATATTATTAAAAGATTATCCTGGTCAATAAAATTAAATAGATAGCAAGATCTATTATCATGTTTCCATAGATATCATGTTTCCATAGATAAAATCTCTGGTAATCATGATCACTGTAAAAAAGATAGTATTTCTAAAAAATATTAAAATTAGTAATTAATATAAAAATGCATAGAAATATTTATTTTTTTATTTTATCAATCTAACAATGTTAATTAAATTAGTATTTATAAGAACATATACTCATTTTTATTTATTTTATATTTAATAATATTTTTAGGTCACTGTTAAAATTTAAAAATGAATATATCCATTCATAAAATTAAAACAGAGAACGAAAAAAGAAAGAAAAAAAAAAAAACTAAAACGTGATAATAAAATAACTTACGGAGATGAAAAAAATAAACCATCCACATTTGACTTAGTATAATTACGTTATAAATTTGTAGAATGATTTGTTTTGTAGAATAAATGATATATATAATTATTTTATTTTCATATGATAAATAAAGATATATAAAATAAAAAATATATGTTGGTTTCAAATAAGACATATAATTAAAATTAAGAATATGTATGTGTGTGTGTATATATATATATATATATATATATATATATATATATATATAATTTAGAAATAATATGATTTAGATTTTATTTTTAAAAATATTATATTATAAAATTTCATATTTATTACATATTTTTAGTTTACCGTAAATAACTCTTTTAATTTTTCATATTTTGGTCTCAAAATTATTATTCTATTATTTACACAGAAATTAAAAAATAAAAATAAACTAATTATTGATTTAAAATAACTTTATACGTCATTATATCACACCAGTATTGTTTTTTCCTCTTTCATATAAGTTACATACTATATATATATATATATATATATATATATATATATATATATATATATATATGTATGTATGTATATGTATATGTATATATACATATACATAAAAATAATATAATATAATATATAATTAAAATTTAAATAAATATTTAAGTTAACCTCTTAAAATAAGATAGAATAAAAAAATATAACATCTAATAGTAATAAAATTATCATCATCAACAATGATAACATATTAAATTATAAATATTATAAAATTAATAGAAACACTCATTTGTCACTTTCAAAAATATCGTTGAGATAATATTGATAAAAGATTAAACTGATAAATTTGATAAAATATATGGTTAGAAATATTAACCATCCTCGCAATTAATAAGATTAAATTGAATAATAGGACAAATATTTATTTGTTGTATTCAGATTCAATAAAATATATATTAATAAAATACTAAATCCGTAATAAATAAAAATCACAAAAATTATTTATCTGGCGAAAGGTTTAATGGACAGACAGGTAAAATAAATTGCAAAATCCATTAACATACAAATTCAATTAAAGAAATTTGATAAAAATATTAAATTGACCAAAAGATAAATTATCCATTTATCATACTCAGAGTAAATAAATAATTAAAATTAAACAGTACATGATGAAAAAATATTTAGAAATATTTATTTATTGTTTGTTTGAATCAAAACATGATATTTATAAAATTAAATCCACAAATAAGATAATATAGACAGTAAAACACAATAACAAAATAATATATTAATTTATCATCGATAAAATAAATGTAATAGAATATCAATTGGTAAAGAGAAAAGTACACAAAAAATATTTATTTATTATATTCACACTTAAAAACATGACATTCATATAGATTGGTAAATGGGGTTAAAATTTATTACATTATCTATTCATTATTTTTAGAACTAATAAGATAAATATTATAAATCAGATTAATATGGTAAATAAGATTAAATAGATATCGATATCTATTATTTTGGTTAGAGATATACATGTAGAATTTATATCTTTTCATATCTTTACTCGTTTTAAAATAAATCATTAGCTTACTTTTAAATCAAATAATATTTTTTTTTATGTTTGACAAAGTAATATTCATATCTTTTATTATTATTTTTTTTTAAAAATTATCTTTTTCTTATCATCAAACTCATAATTATTATATTAGATAAGATAAAATAAAATTATAATCATATAAAAAGTCAATAAAAATTGATATTAAATATATATTTATTATATTTATTGATATACAAAATATTTCGTATAAATCTTCTAAATTTTTTTATATATATAACTCATAATTAGTCATATTTCATCATTTACTATCATACAATTTCTTATTTTGAATCTCAACATCAAGTAAACATGACAACTTCAAAATTGATGAAGAAGACACAATCCAACAAGAGACAATGCCATGAAAGTGACAAGTCTGCTCATTCGATTGGAATGGAAGAATCAGTTCAGAGAGATAACAAAAGACAATGCACTGAACATGACAAATCTACATTTTTTCCAATCAAATCACTTCCCACAGACTTATTGCTTGATGTGGTTGCAAAGGTAAGTTCTAAATCTTGCCTTGATCATTACAACATGAAAGTATGTTGTAGAGATTTTTTGCATGCCACAAAAGACAATTATATGTGGCAACAAATTTCTTTAAAAAAGTTTTTTTTGATTTCATGGTCATGTAAAGAAAAAACAAGGGCATTTGATATTTTCATGCAAAGTTGTAAGGAGGGTGGAAATATTGAAGCTTCGTACAGAGAAGGATTAAGAGAAATAATTAGATACAAGGAAAATATTGAAAAAGGCATTGATGACTTGAAAATGGCTGCCGAAAATGGTTATCTTGAAGCGAAATATGTATATGGTTTGATCTTATTATGTTCATACAACAGTGATTTAAGAAAAGAAGGGATTAAGTATATGCAATTTTTGAGAAATGTCAAGTGTCTTGTAAGGTGTAGAAATAAGGTAGTATCTTTGTTGGATAACATATGGAGAAAACCTTATGGAACACTGGTGCGCAATCCAACTCGTTTGTGTTCTGAAAGACTATGCAATGGTTGGAGTATGAAAAAGTGTTATGCTTGGAAGATAATGGATAATGAAAATGATGATAATATCAAGAATTCGTGTGAAAATTGTAGGTTGGATTTCGAGTTAGACTTTTTTTATAATATTTTATTCCATTTTATTTAGTTTTAGTTATCATTCAAATTATTATTTTTTTTAATTGAGTATTTGTAACATTTTGTTTTACAATTTATAAATACTTCTCTGTAATATTTTTATTTTGAATAAAGATGTGAGTTTGTTTTTGATTTATTAATTTTTTTTCTGTTGAGGAGTTATTTTTTTAATGTAATTAAATGTCGCATTTGAATTAATAAATATATCGGAGTAATCTTTAAAAAAACAGAAAACCATTTTAATTTTCTTGACCGAATTATGGAATTGGAGAATGAAGTAAGATTTAGAGAGTGATTTTTATTCAAATTTCTAAAAGAAAAAAAAACTGAGAAATACTAATTGTTCGTTAAAACATTTTTTTTTTCTTCTGAAAACGAGTACATATTATATTTATTACATTGTTTAAAGTGGTAATGACATAGATTTTGATAAAAAGAACAAATTATCTTTAGATTTACAACGTACATATGTAAATATCTAGGAGTATATTTTTTCCAAAAAATGAAATTATTCTTATTAATAATCATTACTAAGCATGCGTGTAAAAAATGTGAAAATGAATTTATAAGAAAAGTGTTAATAAAAGTAATATCTAATAGATAAAAAGTGAATAAATATTTCTGTCCATCATTATTAAATATAAGAAAATGCGAAAGAGAGATAAAAATAAAAGAAATGTAGATAAAAATTAAGAAAGGTTTTGGTGTGAAGAAGCTATTAGGGTTTTAGAAGAGAGCAGCAGCAGTAAAACCATTACAAAGAAAATGTCGAGTTCCATGGTTACGCTCTCAAGGTCCCTCTATCGCTCTCTGCTTCGGACCCCTAACACCTATCACCACCTCCTTCCACTACACTTCTCCACGGATCTCGTTTCCGACTCGGACGAGGCTGACTCACCACCCGACTCACCGTCCCCCGACCCCGCCCAAGGAGAGCAAAGGATCGTCGCCGATCGCCCCTTAGAGAACGGCCTCGACATTGGCATCTACAGAGTATTCCTACTCCCAATCCAATTTCACAATTAACACCACGCATTGTCCAAATCAATTTCAATTGTACTTGTGTTTCTTGTGTAGGCCATACTGGTTGGGAAGGCGGGGCAGGTACCGTTCCAGAAGACTCTCAAGAGTGGCACCGTCGTCACTCTTCTCTCCGTCGGTACCGGTGGGATTCGTAACAATCGGAGGCCGCTCGAGAACGAGAACCCTAGGGATTATGCCAATCGTTCCGCTATTCAGTGGCATCGTGTTTCCATTTATCCTCAGAGATTGGGAACTCTTGTCGCCAAACACGTTGTTCCTGGGTTAGTCTCGCTCACGTATTACTCTTTTGATCAACGAATCACTATACATTACTGACGGTGCTTGTTGTTGTAGTTCGATGCTCTATGTGGAGGGGAACCTCGAGACCAAAGTCTTCACTGACCCGATCACTGGACTTGCCCGGCGAATTCGAGAAGTCGCTGTTCGTCGGAACGGTAACTCTTCCCTCTATTTGTGTTAATTTGATTGGTACTTGTGGATGTTTTGAATGGCTCTGCCGGTGTTGTTTCTAGCTCTGGATTTGCTCTTGTCTGTGCTTTTATTGTTTTGTCCTATTTTCTTGTAAGAACCAGGGTCGTGAAGTCTTATTTCTGTGAAGTTGAATTATTTATGAAGTGAGAAAATGCTGCTTGCGTTGTCTTGTGTTTTTCTGTCCCATGGCTCTTGTAGATCAGACGGCTTGCTTTTCTGGCATTCTATTATATTTGGCATTCTACTATAATGTCATGTTACTTGGTTAGTTGTTTCTTTCAAACATAAAATGTAAAATGGCCTGGGATTAATTTCGAAGTTCAAATGTTTCTTTTTAATAAATCTTAATCCCCTATTTTTTACTCAAATTTTTCTTACCTTAAAATCATGAGTTTGTCGAGCTCTATAAGTGAGATTATCGAGCCTTGCATACCTTAACCTTCTTATATTGAGTAAGTGATGCTCAGGTTCATGATTCAGTGTGTGTGTATATGTATGTACACACACACACACGTTTTGTCCCCTAGTCCCTGTTGATCTTGCACATTTTAAAAACAAAAGAATTAGTTGTTAGAATGACTTAGTATATCTTCACAATTTATTTTGGGAATATTATGGAATTGAAATCTATTGGTCATCTAGTTGAGGACGCACCCTTGGGAGTGGTTACCACCATCCTGATTTCATTATAATTTCTGATTTGTTTTCTTGTTTAATTATGTCAATGATCCTGTTATATTAGTGGCCTTTGGCGCATACTCGTACTTGACTTATTTATTAGTATAAATATTGACCATTCGGTTAGTATTTTTTAACATCATTACATGCTACATGAATGTAATATTTCGTGATTAAAAGTTCTTCCTTTACCCCCTTTCCTACATAAATCTTATAGTTTTAACATCAGTTTATTATACCCATGATTGATCTACTCTCCATATCTATATGTTCTTCCTCCGTATCCTATTGGAACATAGATGTTGTCATGCGCTATTTCCCATTCCATAATGTTTGGCATGTGACACAAGCGTGCTTGAGAATCTGTAGTTCCTTGCCAAAGGCCTTGATGCAATACCATTTCCTTTCAGGTCGCGTTGTATTTCTAGGCCAAGGCGGTGATGTTGATCAAGATACACAACAAAATAATCTGAAAGCTGTTGGCTATTACTAACGTAGATGCTTGAAAGTTAACATGGAGAATTTTCAATTTTGTAATTATGTTTTTATTTTTTACCACAAAGTTGGGAATTATTTAGCAGACATATTTGTGTGCACGAAACCCTTGGTTTGGGCGATTTGTAGTTTCTGTGTGCAATTTAGAATTAGGGAGAATATTGAAAGCTCAGCCTTCCTGATTATGCATGGGGAATGAAGAATGTCAATTTCTCTTTGTTTTTTTTTATCTTGGAGGAATAGTTTCTTTTGGGCCAAAGGCGCAGACGGAGGCATTTCAATTAAGACATCCTTCTTCCAAGGGCCTCACTTAACCTCTCTGATTAAATAATTGCTGATTATATATTGATGAAATAAAAGTAGTAATATTTTGACAACCTTTTTTCTCACGGTGCCGTATATCTCGAAATGGTATTTATACACCATTATTGGAAGCCACTAGAAGTTGGTTCCAAAATATGGTTGCGATTTAGAGAGGCATCACGGTTATGCTTACGCATTTTAAGTTTAAATGCTAAGTTTCCACTTCATATTTGTGATATTGGGATGGAGTTAGTGTTGTTTATGGAATTTAGTGAACTTGTGCAGTGTCTAGGTCGCAGGTTTCCTTACACAGTTTGCTATGTGCATTTTCATTATGTTTTTCATATTTGGTTTAAAATTTTCTACTGTCGAAGGTACTAGCGAAACACACTTATTATAAGACCATCATATGACTCACTCTTAGTTTCATATGGTGTGAAATGTCAACCTTACTTTATGATGTGCAACATGACAACTTTTTAGTGGTTACTATCTAATGTGACTTTCCGCTTCTCATGTTATCATTTAAGATTCATAACTAAAAATTAATGGCCGGACAAAATTTGTCAAATATTTGAACAAAATTTAAAATTTGAAGCAGTTGACAGACACAAAAAGAAAGTTATTTAACTCATAATTTTTACACAAATTTATGATCATCTTTTTCCGTCAAATTATTTATCTCCTCTTTCCTTCATTTTTTTTTTTGTATAGAAAATGTTACTTTAGCAATATGAGAAAAAGACAAGGGAATTATGCTTTGGTAGATGAATGACAAGCAATTAAATTCCATCAACAAGCATTTACGTACATAAATTAACATTCACGTTGACATCACCTCTATTAATTGTTAATCACTGTGACTTCATGGAAGATGAATGAATACCAGTACAACCACAACAAACCACGCCACAAGCATTCTCAATGCCATGCCAAACATATACATTTCTCATACATCATCCTTTGTATTTCGTGATACTTTATATGACATACTAACTAATTAAGAGCATTATTTCTGTGTTTACCGTTCAAACCAACCTAATACCACTTCCTACTTTATAATATTTTTATATCACAAGCGCAATGGAATGTCTTTTACAAGAAGCTTAAAATACACAAGTTATTTTTTTGTAATCGAATATTTCATTCAATTGAGGTGAAATGGCTCTTAATTGGCGTGGGCGAATGTGGTCCATATTTCATTTATACCTCTGATTCTATGTTGTTTCAAATCACAATTTGTGAGAAAATCTATTATCTCTTCGTCTTAAATAGCTTGTGTTAAACCATGAATTAGAAACGAAACCAAACCAAAAACCCAAACACATGGGAACATGAAGCAAGTTCTTTCGGTCTAGGTGTGTGTCTGTCTATATGGACATAAATTTTCTTCCTGTGAAATTGACTGTACGCTAATTAATACGGCACCCACTTTTTATCTTTTTCCTTTTACTTTTCTTTTCCCCATTTATTATGGCAGAAGCTTAAGGTAGCATAGACAAACCAACGTGTGCTTTGGCTTGTGGAGTTGTGGGCTAATAAATTTGAAGTCAATCAAAAGTTGGCTACAACTATGCAAACAGAAACCATCTCTTCCTTACAGATAGAGAGAGAGATAATGATGGTATAAATAAAGAGAAGAAAGAAAGAGAAAAAGAAGAGAGAATGGATGTGAGGAACATTGCTGTGGTGGTGGAAGATGTGGATGCAGCTAGAACTGCACTACAATGGGCACTTCACAACATCATTCGTTATGGTGACATAATCACACTCCTCCATGTCTACCCTTTAACAAGATCCAAAACAAAAAACAAAGCTCGTCTTCTTCGCCTCAAGGGCTTCCAATTAGCACTTTCCTTCCAACAAGACATATTCAACAACTTCTCCAATGTAACAACCCTTCTTATTTTCTCTTCTGGCTTTGTTACCACTACCATTTTTGTTTCATTTATTTTGACAGATTTTGCTTGTTCAAATGGGTATGTGCTATAATCTTAGGATTGTGTTACAGACAAAGGTTGAGATTGTTGTCACGGAAGAGAACCGGGAGGGAATGAAAATTGTGGCCACGGTGCGTGAGCTCGGAGCTTCCATGCTAGTGGTTGGACTTCATGATCATAGTTTTCTTTACAGGTAAGTCCCGTGATAAATATTTCAGCTTTCAACACAATTCCATGTGGAATTGTAACTCAGAACTTCATTCAGTAGTTGGGGTGAAGGGTATTGAATATTGATGACCATATCCCTGTCTTTATGAATGATATTGATGATAATGATATCAACTCTGTCTAGTATCTGTGAAGGTTGTGATCAAAGGAATTGTGGATTTTACTCTGTGATTACTTGTTTTCTGTTTCTGGTTTTGGTAAAAGTAATATTTTTTATGCTTTCTGGGATCACTCTACACATGGGTTTGTGGGACCTGGGTTGATTATCTAATCTGGATTTCTGCTGAACATGAAAGGATCATGGTGTTGTTGCCAGTGAGCTTCAGAAATTGGTCACTGAAAACATTGGCACTTGCACGTGCCTCCTTAATGCTGATAAAAAAATGCCAAAAGCATTTGGGCTCCACTTCTGGAGTGGCCTTGCCCACAATTGCAGCACCCAAATTGAAACATGAAACAGTGTTCAGAAGTTATCCTTGTAATCTACTAAAACATGTGTTTGATTAATTTAATGTTTTGATCAAACTGATTCATTGAATTTTACATGTTTCTGTCTAACTTTGTATAGTCAAAGTTTTCACTCTTTGTATGTTGATATTTCACAGCTTGTCAATGGTCCATAACAACATAGCTAACTACTTTAACTGTAGAGTGCTTGCCATCAATCAGCCTCTTGCTTCCCCAGTCAGTTCAACCAACATGGACTTTTCACATATTGACATCTCTGCCTTACAGTAAGTCTACTTCAAAAATTTCTAGCCATAAACTATTTCTCAACATCTCAGATTAATTTTTCTTCCATAAAAAATAAAATAAATTTATATAAGTCAATGCTAATATTACTTCATTTTACAAAATTAATTTAGATTTAAGATTCACTTTTTATTCAAAATCAACTAAAATTTATGGATAATAATACTTTGACAACTCTTTTTTAACAATTTTTTGGCAACAGGACACGTGTCATCATTTTATTGGTCTGTTTAAATTTATCTTTAAAAAAATATTTGAAACAGACCAATCATAGACTGTCACGTATGCGTTGTCAAAAAAAGTTGTTAAAGAAACTTTTTCCAAAATTTATTATCCTTCTCTTTATCAAGCAAACCAATATTAATATTTAGGATCAAAGTGAAAATATTTATACCACATATTAATAAGGATACACTGGATGTCTCATTTTGATTAAATAGCCTGTCTTAATTAGAGATAAAATAAATTTTTAATATATAACTATTTTATAATTAATTTTATAAAATCAAATTACACTAAAAAATTTAATTTTTCATGATTTTCTCTCCACCACCACTCACATATTCATTTGTCACTGATAAAATAATCTGTTGTGCATTCTCTCACTTCAATTTAATTTTTATTTATTATCTAAACATTTTCTGTTCAATTTTATTGAGTTTTAAAATAATGAAGCAGTAATATCTTTGTATTGCAGAGTGCCTGAAATCCCTCAAGCAAAGATAAAATACCGGATTTGCCCTGATCCGACTGCAATTATTTGTCGGTTAAAGTGGTCAAAGAGAAGAAGATGAATGGAAGGTCAACACTTTAATTGGATAACAAAATTTTCTTTTAATTAAATTGCTTTCTGAAAAATTCAGACCATCATCTTTAAAAAGAAATCTTATATATTGCATTAAAAAGAAGGATGCAATTAGCTGCTGTTTGTAATTATTTATTTTTAATCTGTATATATATTTGAAATAGTAAATTTTTCTCATTTCGTTATAATTAGTATTGTCTATTTTAAAATATAATAAATACGAGTGATTATAAAGTAACTACTCATTAAAGTCATAGATTTATATTTTAATTAAAATTATATTTATCTCTTTATAAATAATAATTATAATACTAAATTGTTAAGATTAATTATAATGTTATTTAGTAGATTTTAACTCTTTAAAATAAAAAGATTTAATAAATTTTATTGAATTGTAATTTTTAGTATCTCTGTTGAATTAAATAGAAACACCAATATTTTATTTTATTATTGTTCGAATTTTTTGATGGTAACAATTAAACCTTAAACTAGATAACAAATCTTATATAACTATTGGTAAACCTCAAAATATCAAACCTAATCCTAACATTATTTTACCTTTATAAAACACTAAAAAAGAGATACTATCCTAACTAGAGAGAGCATTTTTTACACTTATATTAACAACTTAATGAGTCAAGTTTATCGTCACCTTACTTTCTTTTAATAAATATAATCTGATAAGAATATATTTTTAAATTTCAAAGATTTTATTTAAGTTTTAGAGAGAAATTAATAAAATTGAAGAGTTAAAAAAAAAATTATAATGAAATAAGAAATTACCATTTATTCATAGATCTTTCTACCCTTCACTCACTGGAATTTATTTTTATAAAACTGAGATCTTACAAGTTTCAATTTGAAAATCATTTTCTTAAATTATTTTATGGTCAGAAGAGCATTATTACAAAAAGTGGCACGTGTAGAATTTAATAATCCATAAGAAATATTTTATTTTGATTGGGAATAAAAAACTTGATAAAATAATTTTAATTAGTATTCTAAAAACTTCGAAGTTTCGCCAATATTCCTACCAACGGTTTTATTAAGGTTAATAAAAATGATATGTTGACATATAAATTTTTTTACATTTATACGATACTATTCTCTCTTATTTTTTTTTTTATTTCTTAAAAAATACAATAATTTAATTTTTTATAATTATTTTATTTTTAAATAAGTATAAAAATATGTAATCATATCATTACTCTAAAGTAAAAAGAGAGTGAACTTAATAACTATATTTTATAATCTCAATAGATTTATACGAGATTTCTTTCAAATTTTCTTCATTTGAGTTTTACGTTTTTCATATACTTTTTCTTTTCAATAATTTTATTTCTTGTCTTAATACTAGCTTTTATATTTCTCGACTTATGTGTATTGTGCAATATCTCAAAAATATAACTTTAAATTATATTTAAGAGTCCTTACATTTATATTAAAATAGAACAGTTACAGAAAAAAATAAAGTTAATTTACAATTATTTTAAAATAATCATAAATTTAAAACTTTAAAGAAAACCTATACTGTTACTATTACAATACTGAACGGTCATACAAATCAAGTACAAATCGAACGGTTCTAAACTAATACAAAGAAGTACAAGACCGAACGATCTTACTTTAGAGGAAGTTGCCTTCTCTTTCCAACGCCTGCTCCAACATACCTTCAGCACCCTTTGCTCACACTAGGGTGATCATTGCAGTGACAAGGACGACCGAACGGACAACATGACAAGACAAGAAAATAAGGGTAAACTAGTGTAATTTAATTAACTATACTAACATACAATCTAGATCAACATATAATAAAATCATACATATATAGAAATCATACAAACATATCATAACCGACCACTTTACACTGACTGTCCGGACTAGTATGGATATGAGCTATGATCGTTCTTGCACCTGTGGAAAGGTGAACCGGAACACCACGCAAATACCATAGGCTGGAAAATCGCAAGCCATCACACGAGGTTAGCCCTTCATCCCTGTAGCTGGAAAACCGCAAACAACACATGAGTTTAGTCCGTTAGCTGGAACCCCAAGCTAACGCGTACATGCCTCCTGCTATTCCCACCACATGCGCTACCATTCTCTACTTGAGACTCATTGACCATCAGAATGTCAGGATGAACACCAATACTAAGTTGTCCCTATCCATACTTTTACCACATCATAACCAACCACCGAGACATTCCTCCTTGAAATTCTCATTCAGAACCATATTATAAATATCACATCATACTTCCATATTTCTTCAAAATTATCAAGTCATACTTCATTAACATCATACTTACTCATTCATAACATGTTTAATTAAAATCACACAAACAGTAAAACCACTCCTACCATTGAACAAGATCGAGAAGAAGAGATTACAGAATCTTTGTACAATATCGAATGTAGTAACACTCCCTATATATGAATATGATCGAATGGTCATTTGAAAAGTAAGACTCACGCATGAGCCAAGAACTTGAACCTTAGACCGAACACTTCTTGACTTAGATCGAACTTCATGGGCTTGGCCGAACGCTATTGGTTTAGGCTGAACACTACTGGCTTAGCCGAACACTATTAGCTTAAACCGAACAACATTATTGGCTTAGGCTGAACACTCTTGTCTTAGGCCGAACGCCATTAGAACCGAATACAATTACAAGACTAATTACTATGAAGAAATTGAATGCTAGTACAAAACCAAGCACTAGTGAGACCGAGTGCTAGTCCATGACCGAGCACTTCTAAAACTGTACATGACTGAGAGGTCATAAGCAGATAAGAACTATAACAAGCCAACTCATTTAAGACCAAGTGTTATATGAATAGACCAAACACTATATTTAATTGAATAGTAGCACAAGATCGATGGGTCATTGACTGAGATTCCATAATAGTAGAACTCAGTTAAGATCGAGCACCCAAGCAGGCCAAACGGTCAATGAAAGACCTTTAGCGAACTGCATAATTCTGCAGAATGACTGTAGAATTATGATCAACACCAAACCTTACCAATTTTACTACATTCTTCCAACTTCCAATCCTCCAAACTTATTACACATAATCTTACATACTTTCCTAACATCCTCTAAACATTCCTTACATTAATTAAAGAGTTTCATCTCAGATTTGAAAGACAATTCTGCAGAATCATGAACTCAATGACCGATAGTAAGATTTTCTTAGTTTGATACATTTTGGAGTGACTTAAAGGCTCTAATCACTTACACACCGCTTGTTAGTATTCCCCCTACATATCAAAACCACCTCGAACACCACATTCCCCCATTGTTACCATTTCACTTCCTCACATTTCTCTCGGCCATGAACCAAAATCATGCAGAAAACATTTCAACATGAACACAGTACACACCATCAATACCAAGCACCTAAATAATTCAATTTCACATACATGCAACATCATCAAACAACATATTCATGCATCAAAACCAATTAATTAAATTATCTAGCTTCCTTTACCTCTTAATTTGAACCGAGCAGCTCTACTACTTCAGGACTTTTACTCTCAACACCATAAACTTTTAATGACCCACAGTTCACCGATTTATGATGATAGACCGATCCAAAATACTAAAAAAGTGATCAGAATTAAGAAGTGGATGAACACATGCAACCAAAAACATGACTTGTATGTGCCAGAAGACAGAATTTCTAGGGAGAGGATGAATTTGCCGACTCTAAACTTGATTTTGATCGGTGGAAAAGAAGGTCTTGACTTTCCAAATTGCTTAAACGGTGGGTGGCTGTTTGAGAAAAAGATGAAAGGAGAAGAAGATTTTCTAAAGAGAAGAAGGAGAAGAGAAACTTTAGAAGATTGGAGAGAATGGACGCATGCAGAGGGAAAGTGGCCAAAAAATTGAAAAACTGAACTTATATACTGCCACTAAAACCTCTCAATATACACCTGTCTCTGTATTTTAAGATATTTGTCCCTCCTTTACTTTTATACATGTCATTTTCGGAGATTGACATATTACATGACTTAATATTTGATTTATAGACCGTTTTATTGTTTATATTATTTTAATTCCTATCAACCTCAATAAAATTACTTAATTTTTACTAATCCTCCAATTAAACTAATTTGTTATGTTCGAGTAGTAAAATGCGACAGGGACATATGCCTTTCTTAATTAAAATTTAAAGATAATTACTCACATTTTTAATTAAATAAATTAATATTTATTTAATATGTTAAGTATTACATATATTCTTTTACAAATTGTCTAATTTTCACACAATGAAAAGTACAAAATTTCAACAAAATCAATTATTTGTAGTAAAATAAATAATTAATCTTTCTTAACAATCCACTGTAGCTTTTTATATTAACAACAAACAGCTATTCACATTTTTTTTTTCTATTTTATCTAATAAAACAACTTATTTTGTTCATTTATTTATTTATTACCTTTATATTTTCTTTTTATTTATCTTTCTTTCGTTCCTCTGTGAATTTAAAAGTCAACTATTTGTGCTATATTGTAATTCTTCAAAATGAGTGATACAACTCAGATAGAATAATGGAAGTTTGAATTTGAGTTTCATAGGGAAGACATTCAACCTTTTAAGTTATATTGTAATTCAAGTTCACTTTCATGGATCTCCATTCTTTCGCCTGATAATATTTGATTCCCTATCAATTTAATTATATTTATGAGGCAAACTAATTTGATTCCTTATCAATTTAATTACATTTATTAGGCAAACTAATTATTTAAAAATAATCATGATATATATACACATATATAAAATAAATTATAATTAAATCAATTTTATTAAAATAATCATGATATTATACTTTTATAAAACATATAATTTATTATACTCAACACACTTTTCAGATTCAAATGTAGCATATCATACAAAAAAAGAAGAAATATTCTTAACATTATATGTCAAGATACTTCATCCACTTGTCTTGTAAAAACATTACGTGTTAATTGTTTGGTAGTATATAATATATATTCTTCTAACAAAATAATTACTAAAACATGTAAAATATTATATTATTATTTGTTTTCTAAACATTTATTAAACATTGAATATATATAATGTACTTAAATAACAAGCGGTTAAACATTGAATACATTTATTAATAAATGTTCACAATATTGTTAAAAACTGAACTAAAATAAATAACTAAATAAGTGTTATGTATACATGCACATGAAAATTAGGATGAAAATTGCTTCTTGTTAAGTATATCTCTGGCTCAAGGAAAAATAAAAGACAGAGTCTTTGACGTCAGACAATAAAAATAAAAGTGAACTCTTATTCAAAAAATATCTTCTTCTTTTGTATTTTATCATCATAACATTATTTTTGTCTTATATATGAAAGTTTCCAATTTTATTTTTTTTTTATAAAAGTATTATATTTTAGGTAAAGAAAATGAAGGTCGAAATTAATAATTATCAAATGAAAAATAATACAACTGCTGCGTTAAAAATTACAATAAATTAAAATAGTGATTAATAAAAAAAATTGTATTTCAAAAGTAATTTTTGATAATAAATATGATAATAATAATTATTAAATATGACACTTGAGAGTTGAATAAAATTAAATAATAAATATCTAAAACTATTGTATAGCCATTAAGTTTTATAAAAAAGGCTAAAAACAAATCATTTATACAAAGATAAAAATAAAAAATTGAGGAAAAACATTTTAAGATCATTTTCCATTAATTAAATATAAATAAGTATCTTAAAAGATTAAATTCCCATTTTATATTGTTTTATATTAACTGCAAAGCTCAAAAAATTAAATTCACTACATCTAATAGTATCTACTTAAGAATGGACGGTCAATATTTTAAAATGTTAACATATCATTTTCCTATATTTTTTCATATATACATATATTATTAAATATTAAATAAAAAATTATGTATATGCATAATATTTTATTAATAATTCAATTAAAATGTTATGATTTATATATTGGTGGACCCTTTCCGGAGTTGAGAAGGCCTTGCCCTTTCCAAATTTTTTATATATAAAAATTAATACATAAATATTATATATATATATATATATGTACACTTTTATATTAAATTAAATTGCAAATTATTACAATTCTTTGAATATATGCATACGTACATAATTTGTAGTTTTCAGCAAAAAGAATTGGTTCCTTCAAATTTAAAATCATTAGTTTGTGTTTACTTTTATTTTAAAAAATAAATGATAGTTACTTGTATGTTTTAAATTATTTTCAAAGGCATTACATGCTTACATTATTATACTTCCCTTGATATGATGATTTGACCAATTATTTCACACATAAATGGCTAATAAGTGTCGCAAAGATAAAAACAAACAAAAAAAAACTTAAACTTTAAAATGAATCAAACAAGAAAGTTATCTGCGCTTCATTAAAAGTACAAAAAAAAATGAATATTTATTTAGAAACTAAAAAATGTGAAATCTTTAAATTAAGAAGTAAAAATTGTTTTTTTTCTCATTAAGGTCATATTAAAGAAAAATAATTATGAAAATGTCTCTTATTTAACATAATTATACATTTAAAATACACTAGGGATGTTCTTAAAAGTTTGTACACAAAGTTAATGTTTGCTTCTTATAAGCCAACAAATGTGCACCATGTGCATAACATTAAAAGAAAGACATAATAATTTTTAAGGTGGTGGAGAGCCACTTGTCGCCGCTAAATTTTAAGGTTGGTGTCTCTTACCGTGGATTCGGTTCCCATCAGCAATGGTGGCTGTTTCAACCTTTCAGGCGCCGTCATCACCGAAGCCGTCAACTTCATTGCCTTCAACAACTACTCGCCGAAATCTCAAACCTAGCGCTCTTCCATTCTCCTCTTCCAATGCGTTCTCTTCACGCGTTCGCGCCCACAGGCCCCTCCGCATTCGCGCCATCGATGCGGCCCAGCCCTTTGACTACGAGTCCAGAGTGGCCCAACAGTTCCACGACGCCCAGAGGCTGAAGATCGCCATCGTGGGCTTCGGCAACTTCGGCCAGTTCCTGGCCCAAACCCTCGTCCGACAGGGCCACACCGTCCTGGCCCATTCCCGCTCCGACTACACCGACCAGGCCCGCAAACTCGGCGTCACGTTTTTCCACAACCCCCACGACCTCTGCGAGGAGCACCCCGAAGTCATCCTCCTCTGCTCCTCCATCATCTCAACACAGCGCGTGCTCCACACTCTCCCACTCCACAGCCTCAAACGCAGTACACTCTTCGTCGACGTTCTTTCCGTCAAGGAGTTCCCCAAAAACCTCTTGCTTCACGCGCTCCCCTCCGATTTCGATATCCTATGCACGCACCCAATGTTCGGTCCACAAAGCGCCCCTCGCGCGTGGACCGGCCTCCCCTTCGTCTTCGAGAAGGTTCGAATCGGCGACGACGACAGCCGAATCGATCGGTGCGAGAAGTTCCTCAACATCTTCGCGAGGGAAGGGTGCCGAATGGTGGAAATGTGTTGCGCCGATCACGATATGTTCGCCGCGGGGTCGCAGTTCATCACGCACACCGTTGGGAGGGTTTTGGAGATGCTGATGTTGGAGTCCACTCCGATTAACACCAAAGGTTACGAGTCTTTGATCAATTTAGTGGAGAACACTGCTGGAGATAGTTTTGATCTCTACTACGGGTTGTTTATGTTTAATAAGAATTCGCTGGAGATGTTGGAGCGGTTAGATTTCGCTTTCGAGGATTTGCGGAAACAGCTAATGGGGCGGTTGCATGGTGTTGTGAGGGAGCAGCTGTTTGATAATGCTGGGATTGGAAAGGGGCAGAGTTTACCAGATGACTATGGGTATAAACTGCTCACGAAGGGTCAAAATGGATCGGTACCTATGCTATCAGTACTCTCCAAAGAACACAGGTGTTCCTTTGTTTTTCAAAGACATACTATAATTTATGTGCTTCGTTTGTTTGCAATGCTTTGCAATCACAGATCATGGTAATTTTAAGATGATCATGATACATATGACTTGACTTTTAAGATGGTTATGGTAAAAGTTATGGTGTTGTTTAGTACATTATTGGGACATGAGTTTGGTTCATTTATACGGGGATCTAAGGGTAGGTTAGCTTTGTTGCTATGGTTTCTGCTATTTTTCTTGTTTTGAAATTGATAATAAATAATGACCATTTGTAGGGAGGATTGAGATTGTTACTATATTTGGTCTTTCCGATGAAGTCTAATTTATAGTTAAATCCTATGCTAATCTTCAGATCCGATGATGTTGCTAAACTTGACAAATGCCAGACAAATGATTCAAGTCAGTCTGCAGACAACTCAAAGCTCGTGAATGCTCTAAATGGATTTGCACCTGTACTATCACGCGTCTCCAAAGAACTTAGGTGTATATTTGTTTAAAGGTTTATTGTAACCTCGTTTTTTATGTTTATGCATTGCTAGGTTAAAATCACGGTTGACTTTCATGATGGTTCTGGAAAAAAAGAAGCTAAACTTACTGTATATGATCATTTGTTATTGAATGATAGCGTGATTAAATGACACAATGTATAGACTATTTTACCCAAATCTCAATGTTGGTTAGGACATTAAGGGGGACTTGAATTTGGATTTTGTAATTTTAAATTTGGGGATGTAAGGGAAATTTTGCTTTCTTTGATTTTTGTTCTTTTTGGTTTTGAATTGGCTTAATGTTTACGTGATGGAACAGGGTTAGAGACTGTTTTTGCATGCAATTGATAATAAATAATGACCATTTTTTGGAAAGATTGAAGTTGTCCCTATTTTTGTTTTATTTGGGGTTAGTCTATCAAGTCTGATTTATATTTACGTTTTATGCTAATCATCAGATCTGGTGATGTTACCGAACTCAACAAATACAAGCCAAATATTTCAAGCCAATCTGAAGGCAGCGCAAAGCTCAAGATTGCAATTATTGGCTTCGGCAATTTTGGTCAGTTTCTTGCAAAAGCTATTGTGCGTCATGGTCATCAAGTGTTAGCATACTCTAGATCGGACTACTCTCATGTGGCTGAGGAAATGGGGGCTTCATATTTTAATAATGTTGATGATCTTTTTGAACAACATCCAGAAGTGATTTTACTTTGCACTTCAATCCTTTCCACAGAGAAAGTTCTTAAATCATTGCCTGTGCAGAGATTGAAGAGAAATACTTTATTTGTTGATGTGCTTTCTGTCAAAGAATTTCCTAGAAATTTGTTTCTTCAACATTTGTCACATGATTTTGATATTCTCTGCACGCATCCTATGTTCGGGCCAGAGAGTGGAAAAAACGGGTGGAACGGTCTTGCTTTTGTTTATGATAAGGTTAGAATAGGAGAAGATGAATCAAGAACTTCACGATGTGATCGGTTTCTGGACATTTTTTCTAGTGAAGGATGCCGAATGGTTGAAATGTCATGTGCAGAACATGACTGGCATGCTGCTGGATCACAATTTATCACGCATACTACTGGAAGATTTTTAGAAAAACTAACGTTGGAAGCAACGCCAATTGACACAAAGGGTTACGAGACATTATTGAGTTTGGTGGAAAATACTGCTGGAGATAGTTTTGATCTGTACTATGGATTGTTCTTGTATAATGCAAATGCCATGGAGCAACTAGAAAGATTCGATCTGGCTTTTGAGTCATTGAAGAAGCGGCTTTTTGATCGTATGCATGGTTTCTACCGACAGCAAGTATTTAAACATGAAGAAAATCTCCACAATGTAACAGAGAGGCGTATGTTGCCTAAGGGATCTGAAGAAAAATAATGCAGTGTCATTTTTTCTAGTACTGTGTACACTAAATGAAATCGATTTTCTTCATTTACCTGTCATTGATAGTTATAGATGTCCTTGCTCATATTTTTATTTAGTTTAAATGAGTTTGTCATTAGTATAGTTCACGTCCAGTTTCTTGAAGTTACGTTGATCTGCTTGTTTGAGATGAAAACAAAAATGATTTTGAAAATTTTGATATATATACATCTTTAATTCTCATATTTTGATTTCTCAATATATTCTATTTTCTTCTGATTTCTATCTTGCTGGGTCGATGCTCAAGGGACCTTGCATCTGCATATTTATGTCTCATTTCTAATCCATGGACCATGGCAATGAATGTGAACTTGAACGTTCTGAATCTTAAGAGATATTAAATGAGTGCAATAGAGTTGTGATCATGGATCATAATCTTCTACCTGACATGTATTGGTGATTTCGGTCTTCAATAACTTGTTCAGTTATCTCCTGGAAAAGGGTTCTAGTTCTGGAATTACTCTTACTTTATTTGTTCTTGCTGGAATCACTCTGCAACATGGGATTTGTGGGACCAAAGTTGACAGTGAGCTTCTGAATTTGGTCAAACCTCGGCCCATGTGGGCTCCACTTCAGTTGATCTTGCCATGAAATCAGCAACCAAGTTGAAGTTGCTTTAATAAATTATTCTTTT
This sequence comes from Vigna radiata var. radiata, assembly GCF_000741045.1. Lineage (NCBI taxonomy): Eukaryota > Viridiplantae > Streptophyta > Magnoliopsida > Fabales > Fabaceae > Vigna > Vigna radiata. Next base: position 39,506,734 of record NC_028357.1, read on the forward strand.
TCCATGCAATATTTATTCATACTTCATGGCCTCCTAAAACATTTTATCAGTTACTTTAATATTTTGAAAACAAAAATTAATCGCATAAATACTACATAAAGTTTTAATAGATTAATTTAAGAATAAGTAATATTAATTATAATTTAAATTTTAGTTCAGGTAAGTTTGTATATAGAGTAAGTTGAAGAAGATGAACACTCACAATTTATAATCGCAACCATTTTATGAAAATAGTAAATCAAACTAGTTCTTAGAATTATGAACACTCATTGATTATTCTTCTTTAAGATTATGAATTTTTTTTCCCTTAAATTATTAAAACGTCAATCATTTTAGTCCATTTTTAAATTTAAAACTTAAATTGAACATTATTTACTAATAATACGATTTATGATTTAATAAATACTACGCAATATTTTTATGATGTGATATTAAATTTACATTAAAGTGGGCTAAAACAACTAAAATAAACAAGTATTGGTGAAGGCCCATTAAAAAATAAACTACAGGTGGCACATGCTTATAAAAGCTCGAAGATTCTATACTCCTCTGGTATTGTTGGTTCTTTCTAGAATAATCTTTTTCGTTCTCATCCTCTTCTAATATTGTATTCAGTGTAACCCAATTTGGCAGAAGATACCTATAACAGATTCCATTAACAAGGTAGTTAACAAGCTTGAACCTTGAAGGTCATTCCCAAAAACACAATTATTTCCACAGTGAAGGAGTATGGGTGTGGACTACTATAAAATTTTGCAGGTCGACAAGAATGCCACGGATGAAGATTTGAAGAAAGCTTACAGAAAGCTTGCAATGAAATGGCACCCTGACAAGAATGCAACTAATAAGAAAGAGGCTGAGACTAAGTTCAAGCAGATATCTGAAGCCTACGAGGTTGCTTATCTTTTCCTCCCTTAAACTTCTTCTGTTCAATTTCTGATCATGGATGTCTGTTCTCTTCAAACAGGGACTGTGGATTAATTTGTTTATTTAGGTTAAACTTTCGCCTTCTTCTAAATAAGATAATTTATTTTTTCTGTACTGTAAAAATAAATAGCTTTTTCTCACCATTTTGTATATTGAAACGTCTTAGATATGATTTTTGTCTTTTATAAAAGAATTCTTAAACTTTAGTTTATGGAAATCCAGAATATTGGAATGATTTATTTTTTAAGGGGATTACTAAACATAAAAAATAGGGTAATATAGATGTCACTTTTCATATTTATGAGCAAAATGGTTTTGTCTAATGTAGAATCTAAGTTGGTGTATTGGTTTGGTGAAGGTTTTGAGTGATCCCCAGAAAAGAGCAATTTATGATCAGTACGGAGAAGAAGGGCTTAAAGGGCAAGTACCACCTCCAGATGCTGGTGGCACAACTTTCTTCCAAACTGGGGATGGTCCAACAACATTCAGGTTCAATCCAAGAAACGCAAATGACATTTTTTCTGAGTTTTTCGGGTTTTCAAGCCCAAGCTCATTTGGTGGCGGTGGTGGTGGTGGCATGAGGGGTGGTTCCTTCGGTGGAGTTTTTGGCAATGGTATGTTTGGTCCATTTGCAGAAGGAGGGCCAATGAATCAGGGTCCACGCAAGGCACCTCCTATAGAGAAGAGGTTACCTTGCACCCTTGAAGAGCTCTATAAGGGCACTACCAAAAAAATGAAGATCTCAAGGGAGATTGCTGATGCAAGTGGGTAAGTCCTCTTCTTTATGTATTGTTGCAATTTACAAATGTAGTAATAATAAGTGAAGAATCTCTGATATGGTTACTTTTGTCTGGTATATGTTAAAAAAGTTAATGGATACTTGTGTTATGGGATTTGTGTGGGGTAGTAGTTTGCTTGCACAATTGGTAAGTCACAATTATATGGTAGTTGGGCAAATAGCTTAATGATCATAATAATGTAATCATAACATCAGCTAAAAACAAGAGAAATCAAACATAAACAATTTAGACTATCATCCTACATTCTATATTTTTCTTGTTTGCAGGAAAACTTTACCTGTGGAGGAGATATTGACCTTGGAAATTAAAGCAGGGTGGAAGAAGGGAACAAAGATCACATTCACAGAGAAAGGGAATGAGCTTCCAAATATGATTGCTTCTGATCTTGTGTTTGTTATTGATGAGAAACCTCACCCAGTCTTTACTAGAGATGGTAACGATTTGGTTGTGACACAAAAAGTGTCACTTGCAGAAGCTCTTACAGGTTACACTGTTCATCTTACAACACTGGATGGAAGGGCTCTAAACATTACCATTAACAATGTTATTCATCCAAACTATGAAGAGGTTGTCCCAAAGGAAGGGATGCCAATTTCAAAAGATCCTTCAAAGAAGGGTAATCTTAGAATCAAATTCAACATCAAATTCCCGGCAAAGTTGACATCAGAGCAAAAGGCAGGAATCAAGAAGCTGCTGTCATATTGAACCGCATCTTTTGTGTGCAGTTTTCCTATCTGATGTCATTCTTAATTAGATGGTTTTGTTTTTGTGTAGTTTGTGTGTAATATCTTGTGGAAAGTTTATTATGAAAAGGAGTCTAGCAATAAGAAGGATGATACTACAAGTGATATGTTCAAGGTTAAACTGGCCATGATATGCAAAATCTGACATTACCAGTTTTGGATTCAGCAAACCTACAATAACAAGACTATGAATGCAAATTCCAATGGGTCAGACACAATGAAAAAGAAAGACTGGATTGAAAACTGCACAGGTTAGAAACAATAGTAGAGTAATATTAAAATAGACACTAAAAAGGAGTATAGACATGTTATACTAAAATGAATGTAAATTGAGAAATGCATTGATAAAGTGATAATACCACATGCATTGCTAGAAACTTAAAATTCTATTTTTCCTTTTTACATTAAAAATGAAAAACACAAAACTCCAAAAAAATATACTTCTTAAATCTTCAAACATCCAAGATAACTGATGAAAAAATCAAAAGTGATTGGTCATTCCCCCAGATTAGTTTGTTTTAAAAAATTAATAGGATTTTTAAAAAAATTATGAATATATCCATAATAATAAAATAAATAAAAAATGTATTTGTAAATAATAAGTAAAATTAAGAGCAAGATACGAAGTATAATAAATAAAATTAAAATTTTCAAATTCTATTCCACTTTATTTTATTTAATAATTCTACACTATCAATTTTGTAAATTTTATAAAATATTACTATTTTATAAAATATTATCTGTGAAAAAAGGAAACTGAAGCTTAACTACAGTCATATTTACAAACGGGACAACTCCTGTCTTATATATTTGTACCTGTGTCCATTTTTTTGCGCTTATATTTGTGTCTGTGCCTGACTCATGTTTATTTGAAAATAATAATAAAAAATTAAGAGAAAAGTTAAATAATCTTATTTATAATTTTTTTCAGCCAAATTTGGAAAGTCTTACTTTTCCTTTTGTTTACAACTCCCAGATATCCATATACATTAATATGCATTTACAAAATTCGATTGTATACGTTATTTAAGAAAATGTTATATATATATATATATATATATATATATATATATATATATATATATATATATATATATATATATATATATATATATATGGAGTTTGTTCATTTACAAAAAGAGTTTTAATTGGTATATTTTAGTGAAGTATACTAAGTTTTAGGTTACAAAAACATCTTAATAAAAAAGAAAACCAATTTTAAATTCAAGGATATTTTAATAATTTTAAATTTTAATTTAAAATAAAAAAAATAAAAGGTAGTTATTAAAAAAAGAAGTTATTAGCTTTTATTATATATTTTTTAAAAGGTAATTGTTTTTTAAAATAAACTAAACCATTATATTTTTTAAAAGGTAGTTATTTTTTAAAATTAAAAATAAAATAAAAGTTAATAACTTCTCTTCTACGTTGATGAATCAGAATTTTTAATAATTATCTTTTATTTTTTATTTTAAATTAAATTTTAAAATTATTAAAATATCCTTAGATTTAAAATTGATTTTCTTTTTTGACAAGGATATTTTGTAACCTAAAATTTGGTACGCTTTACTAAAATGTACTAACTAAAAAACCTCAGTAAATTAACAAACACATATATATATATATATATATATATATATATATATATATATATATATATATATATATATATATATATATATATATATTCAAAACAAATGTAATTATTAAAATATGACAATAATGTTGTAAAACGTAATAATTAGTCTTTAAGCTCCCAAAGAAGGTTGTGTAATTATTCTTTAAGCTTATGAAAAGTTATTAATATATCACTACAACCAATGTGAAGTAAACAAAATGATAAAATATAAAATAATTATAATAAAATATAAAAAAATTAAATCAAGTTTATATAATTTTTTCAAAGTGTTCTTGATTTATTATTTATAAATTTCAACTTTAAAATAAATTAAAATATTCATGTTACTTTGAGATAATTTCTTCTTATTTCAAACAAGCAATTTCCGTACTGAAAATTAAGCATACAATTAGAAACAATTTTAGCATACAAATTAACCATAATCCATTAATATTATTTATTATACTTTCTAAACGTAAACACAAATGTGTGTACATTTTTAAATATCTAGAAATTAAATAATAATTAAAGAAATAAAATTTAAAAAATAAAAGATGTATATAGTTATATATATAACTATAAACAAAATAAATTTTACTTATTAAAATAATAATATAATGTAAATAATTTTTTTATTATGATTAGTTATTTAAATTAAAAAAATGGTTGAAAAAAGAATAAATAATTCTTTTATAATTAGCAATAATTTGAATTAAAAAAATTACTAAAATGATAAATTGAAAAAATAATTTTTTATTATGAATTATTATTTAAATCTAAAATGTAGTAATTAAGAAAAAAAAAACACCAAATAGATGTATCCTCTTTGTATACATACTACTTTATTAAAGTCTTAACAAACTTTTATATGATCATACATTATTAGCATATTCAACAAAAATCGTGATGAATAAATAATTCCAAAATCGTTTATCACAGTCTTCAAATCTTCAAATGCACCACAAAATCTTTGAATCCTTCCTAAGCATTCATCATACATTACCAAATCTTTATATAAAGTATGACATTTTAAATTTTGTTAAAAAAAATTTTGTTTATTTGAAACCAGCATAAAGGATTATAAGTTTTAAAAAAGACATTGATAATTACATTTACAAAAACAAAATAGTTATTTCCAAAATTTGAAATTTGAGGGGTGGATGTAGAAAAATGGCTTAGGGAGAAAAAAGAGGACCCAAACCCAAATTTGAAAAAAAAAAAGGGAGCCGAGTGACTAATGCTAGTGACATTGGGCTTATGTGAAAGCTAGCTGATGGCTCCAAAAGCCAAACTCAACTCCCTTCATTACTATTCCTATTGCTACGTGGTTTTTTATTTTTATTTTTTATTTTCTCATTCTAGTAATAATAAATAAATGAATAAATAATTCCCAAAAATAGTTTTAGGCTTTAGCGAAGCCGTGTTAAAGCTAACAAGTGCAGATCTCATCAACCCTCAGCCACGCCGCTTTCTCTTTCTCTCTCTTCGGCTCCGATCCACTCCACGCCGATCTTCATCAGCTTCAATCATCGCTCTCTCTGATTTCAATTGCAACTCAATTCTCCGCCAAAATTGAATTATGAGTCTCATGAACTCTCCCACACGGGTATGTCCAATTCCCTATTTTCTTTTGACGCCACCACAATACTACTCTCTTAACCATACCAACACTGTCACAGAAATAAATATTATGTATCACATGCTCTTATGCTGTGTTTCTTGCTGATCAGACAGGTGACGGTTGGTGATGCTAATTACATGGACTGGACTGGCGTTAACAACCACTACAGAACTGCTTACAAAGGTATTTCAACAGTTTCTTGCCTATAACCAACTGGGTTGCAAAAAAAAATTAAACTTGTTCATGTAATATTGCTGTTGAAAATGAAGCAAATTTATTGAAGACTGACTGTGTTTGGAGTTCTGGTGTACTACTTGATTGTGTGCTTGTTTTAATAAGGAATCCATCAAGTCATACTTATCAACTATATTTCCAACATAATGTATGATCAATGAAATGAGTAAACAGTTTGATGAAGGTTTGTTCTCTAATTCAACAGTTAACGGTTATGGATGATAAATTTAATGGATTTTGTTGTACTGCATATAAACTGCCTTTTCATTAAATGATGGTATAAAAACAGTATAAAATTAAAGTTGAAAGAAATGGACCTGGTTTGCAGCATTCTATGTGGCTTAGTTGTGTTTTTGTTTTTTAGTGGACGACCAAAAATCCGTTATGGATGTGGCACTCATTTCAAACATGGATCCTGTAAATATTGGGCTGGCTTGTTCAGACAAGCCAGGTCCCGTCACTTCCCTGAAGCCCAGAAAGAAAACAATGACATCAGTGTATTTGAAGTTCTTTGAGACAGCTGTTGATGGCAAGACTCGCAGATGCAAGTTCTGTGGACAGAGCTATTCCATTGCAACCGCTACAGGTTACTTTCTGCATCATTCTATATTACTCATCATATTACCTTGTGTCTTTCTTTTCTAATGGGGTCGTGAATATCTTTTCATCACTTAGGTTTACATATAATAATCAAGCCTAACCTATTCTAAATTTGCCACGAAACCTCAAACAATAATGCACACCGATGGAACTTTGTTATGTAACGATTAATATAAGATTTTGTCATCTCATCAACTAAACCGTTCCCGTCTTCTCTCTTTCATTTTTCTTATTTCAGTTTATGTTTAAAGTTTGATCAAATCCAATTTTAGCACCCAAAATATATGCTGATTTAAACAAAAAAAAAAAAAAACTTCTTCTATCGTTTATAGTGATATGGTGTGTTACGTAAATTTATAATTTTGGTCATCATTTAATGTATAAGGTTGTATGTAGAGTTATTTTATATGCATGAAAGGTTCAAAAACACATCTTTAGAATTTTGCAGACATGTGAAGGGAATTTTCACATATTAAAGCAAGTTTATCGAATTCAGAAGAATAATGTTGATTGGAAATTCAAATGTTGAGTATAAGCCTGAAACAATTCAAAAGCTAAGTATGAGCCTAAAATAACTAAGGTCAAGTTTGAACCTAGAGCCCAGTTCAAATATAAAATAATTAAAAGGCCAAGTTCGAAAATATCTTATAAGTTCGTTCACACTGATGCTAAGAGCTTGGGAGCTTGTTTCGGTGAGAGTTGAAGTCAAAGAGTAATTTATAAAAACTCTCTCCTTAGTTTACTAGGACAGCTTTTTAATACCAACTTTAAGATTGAGCATCAAAATGATCAGTTTCTCAGAATGCAATGACCTTACTTGTATATGTACTAATGTTCCTTTGTTCGTGAAGGCAATCTGGGAAGGCATCTTGCTAATCGCCATCCAGGTTATGACAAGTCAGGTGACGCTGTCAACAATTCAGCTGCAAGGCCTATCACTGTGGTGAAGAAGTCACAGCCTCAAGGAAAAGCAAACCAGGTGGATTATGATCATCTAAATTGGTTGCTCGTTAGGTGGCTTGTTCTAGCTGCTCTCCCACCTTCAATTCTAGAAGAGAAGTGGCTTGTGAATTCCTACAAATTTTTGAATCCTTCCATACAACTCTGGCCAAGTGACAAGTATAGAACTGTACTTGATGAAGTCTTCAGAAGCATGAGGGAAGATGTAAGAGCATTGTTGGAACAGGTTTCTTCAAAGTTGTCCATTACACTTGATTTCTGGACCTCCTTTGAACAGATTTACTATATGAGTGTGACATGTCAATGGATCGACGAAAACTGGTGCTTCCAGAAATTGCTTCTTGATATCTGTCGAATTCCTTATCCATGTGGGAGTACAGAGATATATCGTTCCCTCGTAAAAGTTCTCAAATTTTACAATATTGAAACCAGAATTCTGTCCTGTACCCACGACAATAGTACAAGTGCTATGCATGCTTGCCATACTTTGAAAGAGGACTTAGATGGCCAGAAAATAGGGCCTTTCTGTTATATTCCCTGTGCTGCTCGAACTTTGAATGTGATAATAGATGATGGATTGAGATCTGCAAAACAAGTAATTTCTAAGATACGGGAGTTTGTAATAGAGTTAAATGCCTCACCAGTGATCTCTGAGGATTTTATTCAAATATCCACTGCTTATCAAGAAGGCATCTGGAAATTTCCTCTTGATATTTCAGCGAGGTGGAGTGGAAACTACCAAATGCTTGATCTTGTTCGCAAGGTAGACCATTGTATTTTCACCTGTTTTTAGTTACTGCGCACAAGAATCTAAAGGAAAAGATAATTCTTGCATTTTAGTACCAATGTTGTTCAAGACAACTTATATTTGGAATAACTTTACGTGCATCAAGTGACCCAAATTTGCTCGTCTGCTAACTGTAAGAAATTTTCTGTGTTTGGTGATGAATTCAGCCTGTGTATTGATGTTGATTTTTTCGATTTGTTTACTACAACAATGTAGCTTGTTACGTCACTCGTGTAAATTGAATCATAGGAATTAAGATGTCTTGTGATGTATCTCATGCATGGCCATTTCCATCGAAATCAGAACAATGGAACAAGAGTAAAATAAGGTGTATATTTTGTGGTGCAGGCAGGTAAATCAGTGGATGCTGTTATTCGAAAATACGAAGAAATGCTAGGCAGCAGGATGCTGCTGGGATCTTCTGACAAAAGTGTGGTTAGCATCATGCATCAATATCTTGAACCATTCTACAAAACCACAAACAACATCTGCACAAGTAAGGTGCCAACGGTTGGGCTTGTGCTTTTCTTCATGGATCACATATCAGAGACCATTAATTCCTGCAGAGAATCGCGCCACAGCCCAGACTGGCTAAAAAATGCTGCAGAGGAAATGGCTAAAAAGGCCAGAAACTACATCCACCAGGTTTGCAACATATTCACTTATATGACTGCAATTCTAGATCCTCGAATAAAGGGAGAGCTGATCCCTGATAGTTTAAACTCGGAAACTTTTTTGGACGATGCGAGATCCCATTTTATAAGAAATTATTCTACCAGCCATTTCTCATCCATGAGTTCTGGATACAATGCTCAAGAAATTGAAGAAGGAGGAAGCGTTTCCTTTGCAGAGGAAATTGCACGCAAGAAGCGAAGGACAACCATGAGTTCTGCTACTGATGAGCTTACACAGTACCTTTCAGAGGCTCCAGCTCCAATACCAACAGATGTTCTAGAGTGGTGGAAGGTCAACAGTACACGCTACCCTCGACTATCTGTTATGGCTAGAGATTTCCTGGCTGTGCAGGCAACTTCAGTTGTGCCTGAAGAACTTTTCTGTGGCAAGGGTGATGAAATTGACAAGCAACGAATCTGTATGCCACATGACAGCACACAGGCAATTCTTTGTATCAAGTCATGGATTCAGGTTGGCGTCAAGTTTAAGTTTAAATCCACTGAAATAGATTATGAGCGGTTGATGGAATTGGCAGCAGCAGCTGCTGCAACAGATAATAGTCCTGCAAGTTCTGATAAGAAGCCAAAGTAATGATAGAAGATGGAAACGGCTACAGATTAATTGATTAATTAATCGGGCTTCATTACTGTCACTGTTAGATTATATGTTGACTTTGGGCCGTCGCCACTTCAACTTAGAAGGGTTAAGTGGTGGGTGTTTTGTTCTTAAAGTACTTCTCGTTGTATCATATTAATATATAATTATGATGTACAGTTCTGAAAATTACTAACCCAGAGAAAAATCAAATATGCATCAAGTAATGGACTCCCCGCTTTGTGCCAATTTTTGTGTCCTCACTTCACACAGAAAACGTATGCTTGAGCTGACACCATTGAGACCGAGGCTACATATCAAACACTTACAGGAAGACTTCAAAAATATTTAAAAAATAGGGTCCCTTAATAATTCTGTTGTTTGGATCTAGCTAGAACCATGACTGAAAAGACAATATATATTTTACACGGGGAAAATGACAGTTAAATCAGTAAGAAAAGCAAAATATTATGTAAGTGACATTTCATTATTATAATAATATCCCAGGAGTCATATGTCCGTCGTCTTCAGACTTGACGTTGTGATACATTATCTCAGCTTCGGCATGCTGCCGAGTGCTGATAAAAATAAACATAGGAAACTAACTAATGGGTTGTACAAATATGACTCAATAGTACAAGATGATGCACGATGGCCTCAACTGAGATCCTGTTATTTCTTCGACACATCAATATCAATTATTACAACGCAGAGTATAAATAATTATATAATTGAAAATAAGTGCACCTCCGAAATTGCTGATGCTGGGGAATTGAAAGCCTAAACAATTTACTAAAATTAGATATAAAAAATTTCCATTAATCTAAATCGATTGCAAGGCTGTTAACACCAGTTTCTGACTTTTCCATATCTACATCAACAAATGCTGTCGATATTCACGAACTATTACAGGCACGCTTGTAGGAGGAAGCTGTGACAGAAACGAGAGTAAATGGGTAAATGGAAGTTTTGGAAACTGGTAAGCTTCAAAGGAAAATAAAAGATACCAAGTATCATGTGTATCATCGTATGAATATTCTAAAATATTTGAAATTAAAAAAAAAAGTAATGTATGATTAATTCAAATAAATAAAATATAAGCAACTTAAATTGGGTGGGGGGATCATATCCGGGACCAGTAGCTGAGGTTGAAACAAAAAAAGAAAAAACTTTAATGCAGAATTTAAGAGAAAAAAATAGTTAATTCTAAAATTAGAAGGAAAAAATTGAAATCAATTAACTTTTTGGTAACAAGAAATTAATAACTTGAGGAATTTTAAAAATATAAAAAGTAATAAATATAATAGCAAAGCCATCGTGAAAAAAAGAAAGGGTGAGCATGACAACTCATTTTAAAAACGAGAACTCAAATTTATGATGTAAGAGGTTCAGGTGAAAAGAAGCATAGTAGAGGTGTCTTGAAGTGTATGTAAGGAAGAAAACTACATTTGTTTCAAAAACACCAGCATGGCTCTATTCCCCTTTCAACCCGTTCTTGCAAACGAAAAAGATAACAGAATTTAAGTTCACAAAGTATAGAGACCAAAGATCAATCAAAAGTAAACAAAATTCTAAAAGTTTTGCCAACAAGTACTCAGAATTCTAAAAATCGATTGATTTAAAAATGTGTATGAAGCAGTCAACAAAGTATGCAAATAGATTTGGAAAGCTAAATATAATGTACCAGGTGACGACTGATGGACCCAGTCTCACCCTATACTAGCATCAAGAATTAACTTACCATGCCATAATCTGTTACAATGACAGACACATAATCTGAAGGAGTAGCATCATACCTGTCAGGAAAAATAAATCAGTGGTAATCTTTCGATTTTTTCTTGGGGAATTGGGTGTTCATACAAAGAAAATATCTTAAGCTTACATCAAATTCAAAAGCCTCAAATTGTCTTCACTGGCCCAATTATCCAGATAATTGACACCCATTCGTCCAGGAACCCTGGCAATAGCATCTGGGTCACCTGCAAGCAATTGAAGTTTATCAACAGACAACTTCCAACTCCTTTACCAAAATATGAGAGCATGTATAAAGCCGACGATTAAAAGTGCTTAAATTGAATTGAATTGAGATGAAGATGCCCCCATTTTTTTTTTTTTTTTGCATTGCAAAAGAAAAAGTCCATCCTAATCCCCCTTCTTGAAACATAAAGACAGTTTATACCAAAGGCAAAATACAACATATTTTACAAGCTGTTACAACAAAATATACCTAGTTCGTTAGAACATATTGAATCCAGTAGCACCCTTTCATGAAATTTATATGCTTCACAACAGATCAATACAGGAACACGAAATGCATGAGCCACCATTGCAACACAAGAAGTCCCAACCCTTGAATATACAGTTCCATTAGACAAAACTGCAGAAGCTCCCAGAAGAACTCGTGTGACCTCATGCATGATATAAGAAACAGCATTTATATGAGTATATGTGCAACTTAGACCCTTAGCCACTAGCCTACGAAGCAAGGCCCGACCTTCTAGCCTTGGCTGGGAATCGACCACGACAACACGAAACTTTTTACCCAGTTCATGGGCATATAAAAGAATCATCTCAACAACACATGACAATCCATATGTGAGAAGCACATCCCCATCCTTAATCTTTGTAAAAGCATGTCGGACAATCACCTTATCAGCAAGAACTATTTTTTCATTTATAAACCGGTCAATATCTGAACACAGAGTTGTTTTTGCCTCAAACTCAGAATAATTTAAAGACAGGTTAACAATACGACTCTTTACAAACCTAATTGCATTTCCCATGCTCATTGAAAGTGGTCTGCATTCAGCAAAGAATGAAACAGAACTGTTGATTTTTGCTGTTAAATTCCTAACAAGGGCCTTTTCATGATCTGTGCAGTAATCTCTAATGGCATCTTGAAGTGCTCTTAGCATTGCTATACAACGAGCATTACCCCCTGATATTTCTCCTGCTGAATAACGAAGACCTACCTGAAAATTAAACAAGACAAAAATGAGCACCATGTTTGAATTGCTATTTATGTTTTGACTTTACTTTCATACATACAAAAAACTCATTTAAATTGAAGAACTACCTATGCTGTTCAAAGCTCCATAAGCAATTTCATGTCAAATCTGACTCATACATACTAACCAGTCATGACAGTATACAAACCACTGGCTACAGAATCTCAAAAAAAAAAATTAAATGGTTTGAATGAGCATTTTGATGAGAACTCTCATCCAAAGGAAGAAGGGTAAATGCCCAACACACTGGGTATATTTACATTGGTTAACATAATTTGAAGCATGCAAACAAAGGACATACAGTTTGAGTTAAATACTCGATAGCATCAAGGTCTTAAAAAATAAACCACAAGGCATTAAAAGTAGTGAGATTCAATATGAAATGAGAATAATTAAGAGACAAGTGGACAACAGAGCAAATATATACAGCCATAAATAATTAACTATCATGAATAAACAGTTGTCAGCATTTATTTTTTAGATCACAATGTCCTGGTCTACAAGTAGACCTCATGTGAATTAATTCCAAAAGAGTACCTCAAAAACAGAAGGTTGCACTAAATCAAGGTGGAAAAACTTTGATTCAAGATTAGAAAGCTTGGTCCCATGTTCATATTGAGGCAAATGCTGAAATAATTCAACTCCGGTTCTAGATTTAGTTGGATTGACTACTGCACGCCTTCTAGCCTTTTCCATTCGGCTTTCATCATCAAATTGCAATCGTTGATGAGGAGCATCCTTTTTCCTGTCTTTATCTATAGGACGATCTCCTGCTTTTTTATCAGCAGCCACTGGAGAAGAAGGACCAACTTTCTTTTGTGAAGACTGCTTTGTACTTTTACCCAAGGCAGCTCTACCAGTCCCAGCAACAGCCTTACTTCCCTCAACTGTAAGAAAAATGACCAAAAGCTAAGCACAGGTACACAGACTATATAAAAGGATGCAAAGTAATTAAAGCTCCTGAGTACTGCAACTGCACTATATAAGGCAGAATTCCATATCTCTCTTTCATGGCCAAGGCCAAACAAAGGACATGATGCAAACTTAACACAAATTTATAGAATTTCATCAAATACTATCAGAAAACAAAGTAAAAGAGATAAAAAAAAAATGCGACACCCTCAAATATGAGCAACCAAAAATAGAAACCACACTACCACGAACTAAAATTACATGAGTTTCATTGTAACAGGATTCATAATCCAACATCACTCTAAAATTCCAGTAAGAAAACAAGAATAATTCAATCTAATATGTTAAAATTTATAGTTTAGACAAAAATGTATGCAGAGAAGTAATCAATCAACAAATACCATCTGAACTTTAAACTAACGGCCATGATTTAATCAATTATACTCATAATTTTAGTCATGATCAAAGTACAAGGGAGAGAACAAATTGTAATTAACACAGAAAACCGTAATCGACCTTTAGAAGAAGCAGCTTTAGCAGCTCTCTGTGCTTCTTGCAAGGCTCGCCTCTCTGCTTTGGTAGTTTTTTCTTTCAGCGGCTTTGAACTTGATTTTATAACTTCTATCTCTTCATCTTCCCTCTTTTCTAATACATGAAAGAAAAAAACACGTCAATAATCAATAATTAGAGTATAATTCATGAATCATGCATGCACAACAACAGTAACATTGAACAAATAAATGAGAATTTCATGTGTACCAATGCCAGTTTCAAGGTTTCGGTTTTCCGAGGGATCATAGCTCCGAGATGTCACTTGGCCATGGACGGAATTCTGCATCTCCGGAACGGAAAGATGACTTGGCGGCAGTATCTTGTGGGAATCGGTGGTGGAGGATTCGGGAACAAAGAAACCAACTTGACGAATTTTGGGATCCCCAAGGCTATGAGAGACACGAGTTGAATCCATGTGAGGATGAAAGAGGCAATGTATGTTTCAGTTAACTGAAGATTTGGAGTTTGTTATAGAAAAGGGAAATTAGGGTTTGTGTTCATTTGAAATTGAAGGATTTTTTTCCTCAAAAGTTGCGTTGTCATTACGTTCTGGCCGTTATTTCATTGCCCGGGAGGCGGGAATCCAATTTTTATTTATTAACTACTTAATTTATTAATTATTATTATTATTATTATTATTATTATTATTATTATTATTATTACATCTATCCGTATCTTTAAATATTTATTATATATTATAGTATGAGTAACATGCGTATCCGTTTTTTAAATAGTTACAATACATTATATTATAGAGTAATGATATTTATAATTTATAATTCTTTATTTTGTTTTTGTCTTTTATATTTTTTATATTTTAATTGGATTCTTTTAAAAAGTTAAAACAATTAGTTTTTTTCTGTTAAATTGGCTAACTAGTGTTAAAAATACATTAATGTAACATATGTAACTTTTTTAAATAACGTGACACGATAAAAAGATAAGTGATGTAGAATTTTGTTTATTTTTAATAGAAATTTAGACCTTCATCTTGATTTATTGTTTTTTTTTAAGTTCTTCGTATTTTTACAAAAACTATTTTGAAAGAATATCATTGTTTGCAAATAGCTAGACTATTACATTCCCTCATCATTAATAATGACAAAGTTGTTTGTGGTTAGACGATTTGAATTAAGGATGATAAAAAAATTCGAATACATTAAAATTCGCGATAAATAATTAGTATTCACGTATATTTATAATATATGTGGATTGAGAGTAAAATTGAATTGAGACAAAAGAAATAAGATGAAACTAAAAAAAATATTTTTGAGATTATTAAACCTTATATTATATTATTAGTAACATGGTCTGTGTAAATTTATTTTTTAAATATTTATAATATACTATATTATAAATTGATAATATTTATAATTTTATAATAATATATAATTCAGACAAAATTTAAACAAATATAAGTAAAAAGATAATAAATATTAAAAATACAAATGTTCCTAATTTATAATTAAAATATTGTAAATATTTTAAAATAGATACATATTAAAAATTAAATATAATATAAATATTAAGAATTATATATGATTATAAGATATAACATCTGATTTTTAATAATTTTAACACTACAATGGAAGGCATACATATTTAATAAGCAAAAAAGTTAACTTAACATAAAGCATATAAAATATCGTTACTTATCCTATCATAATCATAATACCAAACTTCATATATATAACAATATTATAATATTAAGGGTTTCTATACAGAGACTAAATGTTTATCTAAACACATAAATTACTTATATTGTCTATACATATCGTCATCTTTTATCTGCTCAAAAAAATATCCTCACCTCCTCAGACCATCTAGGAGATTATTAGAGAGAAAAAAATCAGATACAAACAAGAGAATAAACTAATTCACTAAGAACATAAATATAACAAAAACATAAATATCACTATCCAGATAAATATGTTGATGTCAGCAAGTTTTGTATTTACAATGGTAAAATAATTTGTCGGCCCAACTATCATACAATGTCAATCACTTATGACAAAGAAATCAGACCATAAATTAAAACCTTCTTTCACTCCTCACAATAATAAGAAAGAAAATAATAAATTAAATTTTACTTTTAAATTATTTTTATAACGTTAAATGTAAAGATTAATAACTAATTGAATGTTAAGAATAAGATTTCAATATTGAAAATAGTGAAAAATATCTACATGAAATAAAAACAAATAGAATAAGACAGTAAATTATTAAAACACATTGTTAGAAATTATTGATCACTTTACTTTCACATTTTCTTATTCATTGGATCTGGTTCCCGTAAATTGAGCAGTTCAATCAGGGTAAAGTAAATAAAATTCATCTATGAAAAAAAAAATTAATCAAATGTTGATGTTACCATTCATGTCCAACAAATGAGGTTTGTGTTAGGATATTAACCATTTTCTCATTAACCAAGGTTACTTACTTATTGTAATGTTCACTTTGAGGGGATAGATTGCTATTTATTGACAAGATGAATTTCCATCTATGCATGTGTAAGAAAATGTCTACAGTTACAGTAGGGAGGGAAAGATTTGCTACGGTTCATGAGACCCACAGAAATTGTTATGTTGTGGGCTTTCAAAAGACCCGAGTTTTTGGGTTTTTCTATGGTAAAATCTGTTTCCTTTTCAAATATATTTCTTTAAAAGAAATCTGTCACAAATTTAATATTAACTGGAACACTTTATAATTTTGATTAACAGAACATTTTATAATTTTGACTAATCCTATGTAATTAAAAAATTTAAATAATCTCTCATTAATCATATATATGTTTACAAATATGTAACCCAAAAATTTAAAATGAATAATATTGTAGTATTAGAAAGAGAAGATTGTTATTGGAGAAAAAGTAGAAAAGAAAAAGTCTGAATGTGATGCAATGATCCAACACGTATCCTCTTGCATGTCACCATAATAGCCCTTCTCAATCTCACACCACACCTCTCCTTCATTACCTCTCTTTTCCCTCAATCACTCTCTCTCACACACACACACACACAACGTTCAAACCTTCAGGCATGGCGGACCAATATCCAAGCCCGGCCCAAGCCCAGGCCCAGAGACCCTCCCTCTCTGCCGCGTTCCTCCAAAAGCTCCAAGACCGGGGCCCCAACTCTGCCCACCTGGGCGGCATCTTCACCCTTCTCATAACCGCCTCCGTCTTTCTCCTCCTGGCGGGGCTCACCCTCACAGGCGCCATTCTCGGTCTCATCTTTTTCACGCCTCTGATCATCGTATCAAGCCCCGTCTGGGTTCCAGCCACCATCATCTTGTTCGTCATTACCGCGGGCTTCTTCTCCGTCTGTGGATTCGCGGTTGCCCTTGTCGCCGCCTTGTCCTGGACGTACCGCTACTTCAGAGGCCTCCACCCACCCGGTTCCGACCGGGTCGACTACGCCCGGAGCCGCATATACGACACCGCCAGCCACGTCAAAGACTACGCCAGAGAATACGGTGGCTATTTGCAGAGCAAGGTGAAGGATGCAGCGCCCGGCGCCTGAGGGACCCACCCGATTACCATTTGGTGTGTAACTGTGTAACTCGATTATCTTAAACTTTGTTATTCTTATGATGCTGTTTGTGATATGCTTAATTATTCCCTCCACGTGTATCTTTAGCTTCGTCTGAGTCAGAATCACCCGCCACGTGTCTGTTTCGTCTCTCTCTGTCGGTTTTCTCAATGCAGAATGTAATTGTTAGTTATATAAATTTGGTCTAATTTTCTTTTTTTTTTCTCTCATGAAAACCATAAAAAGGGAAATAAAGAGATGCAGAAATGAAATGGAAGAAATGTGTGTGATGACAAGTTTATTTTCCATGGTTAGGATAAAACGCATTATTTCGATGGAATTTGCAATTAGTTAGCTCGAGATTAATTATTATTCAATACAAACATGAGAAATGTAAAGAGAAAGAAAGAAAATGAAAAATATTATTTAAAAATATCGATATGTTGAGCAAGTTTACCTAAATTTTCTCATTCCGAAATGTCAGAAAAAATATATTGTTTAAACTTGTTCTAATGTTCTTAACCACCACAAACAAACACATATAGATAAAAGATTAGGTTAGACTTAACATAAATAAATATAGTATAAAAGCTAAATGTCTAGTTTGATTATTAGTTAAGGCTTTTTCCTTTTTATCTGATATGGACTTTAAAAAATCTGACGACTTATAATAATTTATGTAGAAAACTTATACACCAACTAATTTATAGAATAATAATTATGTTCTATAAAAATAATATATTATGATACAAATATTTCATTAGATCATATGTATTATAATTTATGCCTAAAATCAATATATTAAAACTAAAAAGGATTCCTTGATATAATTTAAATTTTAAAAGTAGATTCGTTTAAGAAAGGTTTTTTTACTTCCTGCACCTCCATACCCCCACAATTTTTTCGTGTACCACCAAAGTTTTCAAAATAACCCTTTTATCTTCTATGAAATTAACTTTCCAATTATATCATATATTTCTAACATAATTTATATGTTTCCGAAACTTTCTAAAATAATTTTTTCGAAAATTTTAAAATAATTTTTTCCCACCAGAGCGTTCTGAAGTATGACTTAATTTCAAAAATAAACTTTTTTTTGTGAATGTATACAATATCTTTCGAAACGAGTATTCTAAAATATCCCAGTGGTGTAATGATGAAGGGTGTTACAGATTTTTTTTTTCTGTTATTGTGGGCTGGTAGAAACAATTAATTAACTAAACATTGGGTCAGACTAGATAAGCACGAGGTGTTGCTTCCTCCACCATCACCCCCTTCTTCCACCACCTCCTCGTTTCTCTTTTATTCCTCCTTCTACTTTTTTATTCCTGATTTATCCTCTTTTACTTTTAACATTAATAATTTTGAATTTTTACTTACTCCAATCTCTTACATAAATACATGGTAGCGGCACAAAAGTTCTTCTTCCTCTATAATATTTCACTTCGTATTGTTTCATTGTATTCTTCTTTCTTTTTAAAGGTTATAATTCTTCCTCCTCTCTTTTTTTATTGTGATGTGAGAGTGAGAGGTTGCAAGTGATGGTGGAAGGAATTGTTCTATAAGAATGTCAGTGGTCAGTATCGGTTGTGCTTGAAGGTGCAGTGGTAAAAGGGATGAAGATGCACTGCATTTGTGTTTGAGATACATAATCAACTCTAAATTAAATTCTAAAATAACGTGTAAACTCTTAAACGGATCCGTTAAAGGATATGAACATCCGTTTTTAAACGGATGCCAAAGAGATAAAATGGATGTCAATTTTACTTGGTTTCTCACTCTTCTCCTTTATCTTCTTTCTAGGGAAAGGTGAAACAAGACACTCCATTAGAATGTGTTCACTTGGGATGATAGGAGGAGTGATTGAGTGGATTTGAGGGGATTTAAGGGTAATTTTTTTGTTGTTTATTTGAGTGAATTTGGAGGTAAACGAGAGTATATTTTGAAGTAAAGTTTGTGAGAATTGGTGTATGATTTAGTTTATATGACAGATTAAAAAAATTTACTTCAAAATATACTCTCGTTTACCTCCAAATTCACTCAAATAAACAAAAAAAAAAAAAAATTATCCTCAAATTCATTCAATCACTCTCTCCCAATCACTCCCAAGTGAACACACTCTTAGGGTTCTTTTGTTTGTATCAATTCTTGGGAATTTAAAATACAAGGAAAGATCTACAACAGAAAACAAATTTTTAATTGGAAAAAGTGTTAATAACTTTTTGATAACGCATATGTAACAGTTTATGATTGGTCCGTTTTAAATATTTTTTTAAACGTAAATTCAAAGAGACCAATAAATTAATGACACGTGTCCCATTGTAAAAAAAGTTGTCAAAAAGTGTTATGAAAATATCATCATCCCCTTTAATTCTATAGTATTCTTTTTATAATCAAGTAAAAAAGAAATTAATGAGACCAAACTCATGCTCCATTGACTGTTTGAGAGTCGACTCAAAATATCTTTATTTAATCTTCTCATTAAGAAAAAAAATAAATTGTTTTAATTATAAATGAGGTGTATCGGTAAAAATAAAATATTCCAATAAGATATAATACTGTAACCTACTTTAGTTAAAGTTAGGATTTAACACTAGTGCAAAAACGCTGTTTAACATCGGTTAATTTGAGCTTTTAACGTCATTTTCACATCCGACGTCTAAACGGGTGACGTCTATGGGACGTCGAAATTCCTCGTAACTGACGTCCAACTCAACGTCGGTTACAGATATCCACCGACGTCTCTATAGACGTCTGCTTAAACACACACCGACGTCTAATTACTCTGTATAGACGTCCTCCTATGATTAAACCGACGTCAACATGAATATATGAAGAGGTTTAAAATGACACTAACCGACGACTATGTTGTTATAGACGTC
>NC_028357.1:39527686-39547936 GCF_000741045.1 Vigna radiata var. radiata
AGAATGGAAGAGTTTTTGCTTGAGTCTATTTATAGGCTCTCTTTATCCATCAACAAAAAACTCTTCCCTTGCACTAAAACACTCAGAACTCTTTGAGAAGTGTATGTTATTGTTCGGCTTGTGAAACTCTTGTCTGTGGAGCTGGTGAAGTGCTACTACGGTGACAGAGGAAATAGTCGGTTCATCCTTGGTGCGTATGAGGAGGTGTGTGGAAGAGGATCATCCTTCGTGAAGTATTCGGAGGAGGTGTGTGGAAGAGGATCATCCTTCGTGAAGTATTCGGAGGAGGTGTTTCATCCTTCGTGAAGTATTCGGAGGAGGTGTTTCATCCTTCGTGAAGTATTCGGAGGAGGTGTCTCATCCTTTGTGAAAATTCAAAGGAGGTGCAGGTTCATCTCTTGTGGTATCAAGAGAGGTGGTTTCTAAACTCTTACAAATTGTTTCTNTGTGATTGTAATTTGTAATTGTTTTGTGCTTAGTGAACTGTTTATCTTAGTTTGAGATAAGCGACTGGACGTAGGATTGGTAAGATCCGAACCAGTATAAAAATCATCTGTGCAAATTTCTCTCAACCTTACTCTTTTATTTATATNTATTATTTGCGTAGTAAGTTAAATTGAGTAGAAATTAAAAGGCACACGTTTGTTTTAAAAACCCTCTTGGTTTGTTATTCCACGCTAATAATTCCGCTGCAGTCGATTCTAACAGTTTCCTCACAAAAAAAGCTTGCGTCTTTTGAATCCTCTAGTCCTTTCAACCCAAAACCGAATCTGGGCCCATGGCTACTTCCGATTAATCAACCACAACAGAAAAAATTACGGTGTCGAAAAGTAGACAAGGACCCAGGTTCCATTTTGGGTCGGAAGAACTAGAGAACTCAAAAGATCGCCACTCTTCTTGTGAGGAAACTAGCAAAGGAAGAATGTTGCACTATGTTACCCAAAGAGAGGATCAAAACTGCACTAAAACACAACACAAAGAAAACAAATTTTAATCAGTTCAACGACAAGATAATCGATAAAAAACTAAAGAAAGTTTAAACGGGTAGCATAAAAAAAAACACGCACCTGAGATGCAAGAGAGAAAAAGGAGAGGACGAAGACAATGACGTTATGAGAAACGACAACGCAATGCAGCAAGAGATAAACAATAGAGGAGAAGCAGAGAAAAAGGAGAAGAGATGAAGATGTGATTGAAACTGAATTTTGAGAAGAGTCCGCGGTCTATTTAAAATGAAATGAGGTGCTCCAGAAACCGACGTTTAGGAAGCTGAGAAGATTGACGTTTTGGTTACCTGTCAGGGAAGTTAACGTTGGTGCCCCTAACAACTGACGTCTACAACCCTCAAATTTGGTGAAAATAAAGGAACGTAGACGTCGATGCCCCTCAAAACTGACGTCTACATTGAAGAATTTTTGTCTTCCCGACAGGCCTTAGACGTCGGCATTTGACTAGTGACGTCTAATTGCCTGGGGTATTAGGTGAACAACATTAATTGTAGCCCAATCGACGTTGCTTTTTCACGGGATCCGATGTCTATTCGACGTCTAAAGCTGAACCGGTTGATGTTTGATTTTTCTGTCAGTGACGTAGACGTCGGTGCCCTTTCCAGCCGACGTCTAAGTTCCTGGGATTTTTGTATAGCATTAATTGCAACGTAGTAGACGTCGGTCCCCTGAAAACGCCGAAGTCAATGGACTGTCTTATCACATACCTCAGGCAATTAGACGTCGGTTTGTGGCAGGTCCGACGTCTATGATGTCATAGACGTTGCCTGACATCGAAACTGACGTCTAGTTTTCCAATTTATTTACAATAATGCCACCGCGCATTAGTAGACGTCAGATTTTCACGAAACGGACGTTTAAGGGGTGACGTTAAACAACGTTTTTGCACTAGTGTAACAATCACATTAAAAATTAAAGTAGAAAACTTATATTAAACAAAAGAAAATAAAAATGTACATGATGTTAATGACCATGAAGAATAAGCTGAGCAAGTGCAGCTCCACTGGTAGGACCACTGAGAATACCCCCAACAAAGTAAAACAACAACCATTTTGATGCAGAATTTTATTTTACTTAATAAAAACAATGTTGAGAAAAGATGCACGAACCAATTATCCTCGGTTACAGTGATATACTACGGTAGAGAAAAGATAAAAGCTAATTTAAAGTTCTTCCTTACTATGTTAAACAACCTACTAGCAGTACTCAATACACAACAAAACTGCAGGTGGGGAAGGAGAATTGCATCACCAACAGTAAATGCTAAGCAAAAATTAGAAACCAAAGATGCCAAGCTCACTAGCTTTCTCCTTCTCAAATGTATCCAAGTACTGATTATGATTGTCACTGCAAGCAATATTCCGGTCCCATGAAATTAGCCAACACCGTCAAGGCACCAATACACATGCCTCCAAATGCTGCAGTAGTGGGAATGTATCAGTTCAGTTCTTTCTAAAGGTTTGACTCCCGATCTACAAGCATTACCATTTGTTGCTCTTGTAAATTCAAAACCATTGATCCATAAACAGAGAAAACAAAAAGCACAAAACATTGAAAGCACAAGAAAACACGCACACACAAAGAAAACAGAAAGCACAACAACATTGAAAGCACAAGAACACACGCGCACACAGAGAAAACAGAAAGCAGAGAAAACACGAACCACCACCAACCAGCAAACACAATATATTTAATACATTTAAAAAATATAAAAAAATATCATTCAAATGAACCAAGAAACGAAGAAACGAACATCCAAGAACTAACCTTTCGTAGACGACGCAAACACAAAGCACCATCGACCATCGCACACACAGAGCTGCACCGTCGCACCGTTCACCACGAAAAGCTACACCACCGCACCACGAAACGGATCTGGAGTTGGGGTAGAAATCTGCATAGAGAAGGAAAATTGGGAGGTGGGGTTGCAAGGAGTGAAAATGGATAGAAATTTAAGGTTTGATATTAAAGTAAATAAAGAGGGATAAGACTAATTTATTACCAAAACATAGGTGGAGAAATTGAAAAGGAAATTTAAATTTTTTTGAGAAAATATTTCGAATAACTAAAACATAGAATTTAATAAAACATAGAATTTAAGATCTACTATAAAAATTGAAATTCCCACTTAGTCACTCTTTCTTTATACACTCATAAATATTAAAAAGGAATTAAATTATTAAATTGAATGTTTAAATTTGAATAATAATTTTTGTAAATTCTAATTCTAAAATACACATTTTTAAAATGAAATTTTATCTCAAAAGAGGAATTCAATTAATTTATCTAAATGAAATAAAATTATAATATAATGTTATTTTAATTATTCTATTTAAAAAATAGTAAAAAAATAAAGAATTTAATTACAAATAATTTAAATCATGCATCTTAATTTTTTGAAATTATTGAAAATTTTCGTTTAAACACAATGTTAAATTATTTTATTAAATGAGTTGATTAAGTAAACTTTTAACATATAAAATATTATCAAATTTTCATCAAAATATTCAACAATTCAAATTCAGATGAATAATATTAATATTTAAATGTTACATGACGTTAATGGAAGAATTGAATCCAGAATCTCTTAGAATTTTTACCAACCGTATAGCTCCTCTATTAACATAACGCGATACAGTTATTTTCATATTTAAAAGGATTAAAAAGAGATAATGTTTAGTTTTTATAGCAGCCGTTATAAGAACAGTATTATTATTATTATTAATATTCACTCAATCTAAAAGCGATATTCACAACAGATACAGTAGTGTCAAAGTTTTGAACATTTGACTTATGTATGATCGTTGAATGGGTCAGACACAAGTTGAAGTCAACTATCGTTTTTCATCAAATATTTATTAATTTATTTTATGATTGTAAATCACGTTCACAAATTTATATGCCAATGCCATTTTGTCATATATGTAATTTTTTCCTATTATGTTTCGCCTAAATATATTGTTTTATCTCTTTAAAATTATCAGTCCAAATATGTTAGTAATCAATAAACATAATTATAAAATAAACTGCCTTTTTAAAATTATTATTTCATGTGGAAAAAAAACGAACAGAACAACTTATGTTAATCTGCATTAATGAATAAAAATATTTTTCTTTTGCAACAATTAAAATACTAGTTAAAAATTTCTAGAGACCTATCCACAAAACTAACAATTAGTTACTTTTAGACACGCTAATGAAAAAGTGAAATTCATTAATCAGGGATGATACAATTAATAAAATAGACAATTAAAATTAAATCATGCATTTATGTAACAATTGAATGGAATTAAGTTATTACTCATAGAATAAAAATAATAATAAAGACATAACAAATCTTAACAATTAATGAAAAGATAAAAGTTATAATTATAGAATATAATGTTTTTAATCAATAGAAATGATATACAACTACTTTGTTTAGCTATTTATATATTGTTTCCAGATATAGACATTGCTGGGGTGTGCTATTACCCGACCAAACAGCAATTTGACAAATC
Organism: Vigna radiata var. radiata; assembly: GCF_000741045.1. Taxonomy (NCBI): domain Eukaryota; kingdom Viridiplantae; phylum Streptophyta; class Magnoliopsida; order Fabales; family Fabaceae; genus Vigna; species Vigna radiata. The sequence continues at coordinate 39,532,194 of NC_028357.1, forward strand.
TTCGATTTCCCTTTCTAGCTTTTTAAATATCACTTCATGCCATTGTCACTGTGATCCAACCAAATTCGGATTAGACTTAATCAAATACACTGTTGAATTTTTTTATACATATATCACTAGCAAGGGAATCATCAAATCTATAATTAAATAAAACCGTGTTCTCCAATCTATTATTCTCTTTAAGTTATGTTTCATTATATTATCTCTATTTTAATTTTCAAACAAACGCTTAATAATTGTTTGTAATTCCTCTTCTATATCCTTGTCAAATATAAATTTCATACAAAAATTCCTTCTTTGTTTTTTTAACCCATCATCGTCTCATAAGCGTCGTTTCTCCAAATTATATTTTTTTAATCTACAATGACTATACATATAAAGTCTTAGAATTCAGTAAATCATGTAAAATATTGAGAATTTGATCATTTCCTAAATTTAGAGGATAGAATTCAGAGGAGATGAATATATATAGTATAGTTTAACTTGATTTTGTTTTTAATATACGAATTTAGGCACAAAGTAAAGCTTGATTTTTTTCGACAAAGATATTTTGTAAACAAGATAAATTTTTTTAAAATGTAGAAATATTTTTAATTAAATTATGTTGAGTACAGATGATGAAACAAAACCCTAATAACATATATTGACTATGAAGTGAAGCTTGATGGAAAAATGAAAGCTAAGAAGTTGTAATTTAATGAGAAGGAGGGTGCAGACAAGTGCAAAAACAAAAACCCTGTACAAATGTTTTCACCAACCAAAACAAAGGAACCACCTACGACTACAACGCTACCAAAACAAACAGTGATTTCAAAATTATAAATCTAAAATAAGGGAGACGCGCCGCGTGGTGGCGCTGAAGGAAGATTCAGCGGGTACGTTGCGGGGTGAGGCGCGTGAGGTAACCGGGCAAGGGGCTGGCGCGTGGCGACCTGAGAGGGATTTCGCTCAGCTGTTTCCCGTTTCCGTCGTAGTAAATAACGCCGGAGAAATCTAACGGCTCGCACTTGCCACCCATGAGAATCTCCTTCTGCCAAACGCCGCCGTTTCCCCACCCTCCGTTGTTCTCTTCCTCCACGCTGCTTTGCTTGTTGTTACACTTCTTGTGGTTGTGAAAAAGCGCTTTGTTGCTTATGTTGCTGAGAAGCTTCTTAGGCTTCGATTTCTGCGACTTAAGATCCATTTTCCAATCATCGTCCTTGTTCGGCTTCGACTTGCGGGCGCCGCGCTTCGTCAACAGCGCCAGGATCGCTGAGATGGTTACGATGAAGCCGTGGTTTTGGCGCTTCGGCGAGTCCGAGGTAGCAGCTTCCTCAACCATGGCGTTTTGTTTCTCTTAGACTCTTTGGTTGAGTTAGGATTGGTGTGTTATATATAGGTGCGTGAGTGGAAGTGGAATTGGAACCACGAGAGAGTCCACCATTGTTTGGGTTGACTCGCTCTCTCTTTTGTTATTCTTATTAAATAAATTACTATTACTTAGGGGATTTTGTTAAACCCTTCTCCTTTTATTAACTTTTTTTTTCTTTTCATCCGTATAAATAAATAAATCATACTTTACACCATCTTATCCGTATAAATAAATAAATAAATAAGTCATAATTTAAAATATTGTTTTTTCGGGTTTTGCATGAAAAGGTATACTATATGTGTGAAAAAAGGTAATTAATGTGATAAAAAAAGAAAAAATGTAAATACTTGATTTATATATTTATGAACGTAGATATATTTTAAAATAGTGCATACATTGCATGTTGTGTGTAGCATGATGCAGAATGCACGCCATTCTTGGGATTTCGTCTGCTAATTACTTGACAATGACATATGTAGGTTTCTTATTACCAGGTGTGGTTTGTTTTGGGTAAACAAAAAATGAGCTTGGAGGCGTATTTAAGAAGAAATTGATAAATGTTTGGACTTTTTTAAAGGAATAATTGTTTCGACTTTTTTTAAAGAAATAAATGTTTGGACTTTTTTTTATTTTTTATTGATGACCTATTTTTAGTTAATGAATAATTAATTAGTTAGTTATGGTATTTTAAAGATAAGACTGTTTATGTTAGCAAATTTTATAGTCTTTTATTTTTTTTTTTTTTTAACAATTACATGTGTTTGCAACTCAGTCTGATATTATACTATTTTGATATTCATTTTGAGCAAAATAAAAAGAAATGATTCGCATTTGTTAAACATTTGTAAACATTTTTTTAATATAGATTATTATTAAACATTTTATGATTAAACTTGTCAAGTACAATATGAATCTTTTTGTATGGCTGTTATCATTATATAAATAGTTTTAATTTTCTCACATGTTGTAAATACATTGTATAATATATAATTAAATGTTGCGATACAGATTTATCATTTTATAAATATAAATATTTTTTTAATAAAATAATATCAAATACATATACTTTAATAATATATATATATATATATATATATGTATATATATAAAACTTTAAAATACAAAAGATAGAAATATATATTTAGTCAAATATTTTTTTCTTAAAGCTTTCATTGTTCGAGTAGTGAACATAACTTAAGTGAAGAGGAATAGATGACTTCATTTCGGCATTATTTTAAGCGATATTTTCCGAAAACATGTTTAACTTTAAACAAATTATATTTATAATTAGATATACATACAATTGAATTAAATTATTATTATTATAGACTCTTTTTTTATAATTACGAAATTATGTTGAAAATGAAAACAAATAAAATTAATTTGAGATTATGAAGCAATTTTCTCCTTTCAAACGAGTGATATATTTCACTATAATATTTATTTGACGGAAAGTAAAGAAATTGTAATAGTAGAGGATGATGAGTATTAGGTATTGATTGGTAGGTTAGCTTCCAAATTGAAGGAATATTAGATGAGTTTTTGATTTGGTCAAAGAGAAAGTCACGATCATGCATGGTTCAACTCTTACTAATAAATAATATTTAAATGAATAAGAAAGTAAACCCTTTTGCATACGCAAGTTTAATTGGGTCTGTGGACTTCGACCTACCCTTTTAATGATTCCAAAGGATCATTTGAATTCACCATTCATCTATACCTCTCTCCTTCTTCACATCTTTTCTTCTTTATATGCATGCAACATGGTCAACCAATCATAGGATAAATCGATTACTATTTCCGGCTCAAACATCTAATCCTAATCACATTACTTTTTATAATCTTTTCAATTAAATTTTATTTCAGAAAGTCCAGTAAACAATTCCTCCTTCAAAATGCAAGTTGGTTAATCAATCTGTTATTAAAAATAAGTATTAATTTCGTAATAAATGCAATTACTTATATTTATAGGTTTCGAAATAAATTTTTAATTTATCTTATTAAATGTGTTGGATTTGTGACGATGATTTTAATGTGTACTACAAATTGTTCTTATGTGGAAATGGTAACCAATTTATCTATTTTGCTCTAGAGTTTAAGAAAATTTTCATTCTTTTGAGAGAGTTGATTGCTCGATGTCTAAGGGTTTGCATTAATCAAACGATTACATGATTCAAATACCAAACTTTATCTAATCATTTTAATATTGGTTAAAACCATTTAGGCGTCCCTATTTTTGTAAGGTATTCCCAATTTGGTCCCCTTCTTTTAAACCTTCCCAATTGAGTCCTTATAAGTGCTAATTTCAAACAAATTAGCCCCTGCCGTTAAAAATCGTTAACTGTGTTAAAATTGTGCAAAGGTGGGTAGATGGCGTGGTTAAAATTCTCCTTTTGAAGTGTTAAAATTGTGCAGAGGTGTTAAAATTGTGCAGAGGTGTTCAAATTTTTCCCATTCTCCTCTGCACAATTTTAACACCTCTGCATAATTTTAACACTTCAAAGAGAATTTTAACCACGTCATCTACTCACCTCTGCACAATTTTAACACCCTTAACAATTTTTAACGGCAGGGACTAATTTGTTTCAAATTAATACTTATAAGGACTCAATTGGGAAGGTTTAAAAGAAGGGAACCAAATTAGAAATATCTTACGAAAATAGTAACGTCTAAATGGTTTTAACCTTTAGTATTTTAATACGCAATCTTTTCCATCCACATGAGAAAGTAAGTAAGAATGACATGTATATTTCTTTCAAAAAGTTTTTGAGAGAGTATTTGAGACGGAATGTGTGAAATTCTCTTTATAACGAAATGAGATGATTTGAAGGATAAAAATATAATTTCCAAATAAACATTGTTTTTTTCTTAAATTTTTAGTCATTTATTTATATTAATTAATAGTAACAATGACAATAATAATAGTGAAATATAAAATATTTAAACATAATATTAATGGAGAAAATAATACAACATCTAAATAAAATAATAATAAAAAGTTATAACAATAAAAATAATTAGTTAATCACGGTATGAATTTTTTATAATTTAATATTTAATTAAAACTATTTTTAAACCATCACATTTTATTTTAAATTAATTACTCCTATTAATTTTTTTACAAACATCTCATAGAGATTTTATTTTAAATTTATTTTAATTAATTATATTTTATTTTACAAACTTTATTTTTAAATTTATTCACGTTTACTTTCAAATTCCTTAAAATAAACAACACCAATTTATTCTTTATTATTTCCCAAATTCATCTACTCATTCTATCTCAGATCATTTGTCAAAGGGAATACTACCTTAGACTTTTATGAATCATCTTATTCGATACTTTTCTTAAATATTATTTTTACATTAATTTATGCTTTACTTTTATCTTTTTAAAATTATAATTTTATATTAACTTTATTAATGTTATATATATTTTTGAAACAGTGAGAGCCTATAAAATTATAAAATAGAGTATTATAAATGATATGATATTTTAAATAATGAAATTCAATTATTTTAATATTAAAAATTCAAACGTATAAATATAATTTTAATTAACGAGTTTCATTATCTAGAAAAATAGTATCTTTCTAAAACTCTTTCTTTAATGACTTTTTATATTTTTCTTCTTTTGTTCATCTATTTGAATGTCAAATAGTGTTCAAGTGATTATTTAGACAAGACCTTCAAGTCTATCCGACCAGTTTTTGCAAAAGAGTGAGTTAATATCTGTTTTTTTTCTCTAATTTGTGTGTTTTTTTCATGTATGTGAGTATTTGTTTTATATAAGTCTTCTATAAGACTCTCTACGAGTAAATGACGTTATAGCAATTGAAGAAATCCTACATTTCAAAAATATACATCATATTTAAGTTTATTATCATTTAATTTAAGACAAACTTCAAGGTAACGTCATTATTTAGTGTCTATTTTTTTTTTTCTTATAAAGATATAAATTTACTTACTAAACCTCTTAATCCCCAAGCATGCAAACCATTCTTTTTGTTTCCAATATTCTTACAATTTTCACATATCACGAGGTGAAATATTATTTGTTTTAGTTTATAATAATTTTTGTAAATTTGAACTGCATACAAAATTAAAAAGTAGTTAGCAAATATTAAAAATAGAAAAATAATTAATTTTCTCCATATAATTGAAATAAGTAATAATAAATAAAATATAAATATAAAAAATGTATTAATTAAAATATAAAGGATAATAACTAAAAGAAATAAACAAGTTAGACTAACCCACCTAATCTATAAGTAAGAAACTCCTAGAATAAATTAGTTCAACTTACTTATCAAATAATTGCTGAAAACTCAATTGTTTCTTATTGTTTTCATACTCTTGCTAAACACATTTTAGTTTTAATTTTGTCCAAAATACCATCTATTATTGCTATAATAATTTCTTATATTAATGTCTAAAATATGAATGGTATTTAGAAAAAAAAAAATGTAAGCGGAAAAGATAAAAGAAAAAAAATGTAGAAAGTGATATATAATTTTTAAATATAAGAAAGGAAATAAAAAGGTAAAAAAAAACAGAGTTCCTCCCTTTTTTATATTTTTGATTTTTTTTAAATAAAGTCAAATAAAAGAGAGAAGGCATCAACATAAATAATATTAAATAAAACTGTGAATAAAGAAGGAAAAGAAATACACATAAAGGTATTTTTATCTCATTTTAACATCAAAAAATAAAGTCAATTTAAATATATAAATACATATAAATTTTACCTTGCAAGGCAATTAAGTCAGTTTTATAGATTAAATTAGATTTAAAGTTCATTTCTTAACATGATATCAAAATCGTAATATTTTTTATCTTGTGAGTTTTTCTAATCCCAACTTATGTGAATCAAGACCAAACCATATAAAGGTGACCAAATTGACAAGTTTAATCATCCGTATTATGTTTTGAATGAATTTAAAGAAAAAACGTGTTTAACTATATAATTCAAAAGTTACTTTTTTTGCATATAAAAAAAAACTTGCAATATGTGTAATATGCAAGACACTTTTTGGATTATGGTTACATAATCAATTAGTTAAATACTACAATATAGAAGACACTTTTGGATAATAGAATCCAATTTTTTTCCATAAAAATAATTATTTATAGATTTTATAACCCATAAGGTTTTTTTCATGCAAAAAGTTGATTTTGAGATTGTAAAATCTAGAAGTAAAAAATGTTTATAGAAACTTTGAATTGTCAAAAAAAAAAATTGAATTATGTAATTTAGAAATTTTTTTACGTAAAAAACAAACTTTGGAATTGTAAAATCAAAAGTTATCTGTTTTAAGAACAAAGTGAATAATTTTCAGATTTATGGTGTGCACAAGGAAAGCAGCAGGTTCCAAAAGAAATATCATTGAGTCAGGCTTAATCTCTTGGCCCGTTATTAGAAAACTGAAGATCCGATCATAGTAAATTTTCCCCACACCTCCATATATATATATATATATATATATATATATATTTCCCCACACATAAAACAAACTCATTTTGCTCTTTTGAATTATATAATCCACAAGTTAAAAATGGATTTAATCTGGAAACTATGTTTTCTTAACTTTTTCCAATTTTTAAAACTTATTTTTGACTTTGTGGTTGTATATTCCAAAAGGATAAAATGAGAAGTTTTATATATGAAGGTGTAGGAAGAAACATATGGAGGTGCAAGAAGAAACTGTATCCTATCATTATATCTTTAAAGCTTATTGGTGTTTTTTGTTGACTAACAGAAAATGATTGTCATTATTTGAAGTTTCTACAAACCTTTTGGATATAACTAATTGCACCGCATATGAACATATTTCTTTTGAAATCTTAAATATGTAATATATATTTCTGAGAATTTAATTTCGAAAAAAATTATTATCACTTTCCAAATTAATTTGCTGAAAAATATTTAAAACGTAATTTTCTTTTTGGGTGAATTTCATTCTAAAAGGGCATTTAAATGCTCTTTTTGAATTTTAATTTTAAAATATGTCAAACACTCCTCGTAAAATAATTACCGAGAGAGGAAATATAATACATTTTGATATTAAAATTAAGAATATATTACGTTTTTATTTTATATAACGTATTAATTCATGGACAATGTTATCCAAGATTTAATAAGTTCGTGCATGAGTTTCCCTGTATTCCAAATGTGTTTCTCTTATTTTGTTCATCAAACTATTCTTCATCATATGTTTTTCAAAGTGATTTTTTAAATTCAAGACAATTTTAACTGTTTTTTATTTTTATTTTTACCTATTATTTAATTTTTATTAAAAAATATCTTATAAATATTTATGGAAAAATAACTTATTTATTTACTGATTTCTTAAAAAAAGCTTAAATAATACTAAAAAAAGGAAATGAGTATAATCAATAAAGCCATTTGTAAATAAATGCAAAAGTTTTGAGACATTTGTTAACAACAATTTTAACAATGTAAGAATCTTTATTAATGATGTCTAAAAAAATAAACACTCTTATCTCTTAAAATTTTTTGAACAGCAATCACTAAAACTAACGCCTGTTTACATAATCTTAAATAGAGATGTAACACTCTAGAAATTAAAATAAGTAAAAAAAATTCACATTTCTTTGAAAATTTATGGGTATAAAATCATATCTCATTAATAATAAGGAAAAATGATAAATTAAAATACTAAACCTAACCTAATTACTTAAAAGTTTATAAAATCACACACATAAAAGTGTGTAAGTATCTAATAAACATAGTTGATAGTGTGATTTACTTCTCCAATTTTACTTACTTTTATCGGATTCAAGAACTTGAGTCGTTATTATAATTTATTAAAGGATTAAACTGAGAATAATATATTATAAATTACTAACGTGAAATTTCAAGGAAAAAAAAGGAAACACCTAGACTTTAAGGATGTAACAAATGAATTGGTAATAAGAAAAGGTATAAAAAAAATTAACCAATACCACTGATTATATAATGACTAAAGTATAAGTTTACCTTAAAATTCTATATAAATAGATATTATTTATTGTTTGTATATAGTCTAATAAACATTATAAAATGTATTGTTCAACAAAGTATATTAAGCCTTTTCATTGTGAATCAGTTCAAATTCATGTTTATTGATGTTTATGTATCATAACTAATATGACATTTTAATACTGTGATTATTATATGTGATGAAACATCATTGTGTTATCATCAACTACACTGTTTTTATATTTTAAGTATTATTCAAATTATAAATATATTTACAATTCACATTAATCTTATAAATATAACTGATATTTTTAAAAGGATATTCATTTAATAATCACTCATATTCACTGTATTTACATAAATCCTAAATTATATGTCTTATTAATTTGAGCATCAGATAGTTTTTTTTTTAAATAAAACTCTCTTTAAATATTAGAGTTTAAGAAGGTTAATGGTGAAAATGAAAAACAACACTCTTTAAATTTTAAATTACTAAAACAGACTAACTTAGTTACTCCTTCTATTTCTATGTATATAGTTATATCATTTTAAGCTAATTGATATAGTAAATGAATAAATTGTTAAATATCTTATGCATTTATTCCTCCATTAAATTAATTTTATATAATACATTTGTGTTAGATGTTTACGTGGCGATTATGCATACTTTTTTGAACTACACAACTCTAAGACCTATCTACTCAATCTATGAAAATGGGTTAGCTCAACCTCTAAAGCTTCAAAAGACGAGGCACAGTAAAGTGATAGTAATAAAATCATAAAAACAGTAAGAAAAGATATATTAAAATCCTGCATCAACCAAATCCATATTTTGAATCCCAACTTTAAAAAAATGAATTGCAACAAGTTATATATTATTATTAATATTTTTAATTTGATTATAGTGTTTTAACTAACAGGATTTATAGAGCATAAAAGAGATATTTTGAAGCAATAACAACACAATAAGGAAAAAGTCTTTTTAACAATATTTTTTTAACAATTTTTTGACAACGTATACATGTCAGTTTGTGATTGGTCCGTTTTAAATATTTTTTAAATATAAATTCAAATAGACCAATAAAATGATGACATGTATCCCGTTATCAAAAAATTGTCCAAAAATATTGTCAAAATATCATCATCCCACAATAATAACACAATTAACCAATCCACCAAACAGACCAAAAAGAGGTCTAATTTCACTGTCCTTCCAATCACTCAATCATTAAGCTTTAAAACTTTGTTGGGATCAAAATCAAGTGGTTAAACTTCTTCAAACTAATTACAAAGACCAAATCAAATATTACAAAATCATACAAAAAAACTATCAATTTTATGACCATCATATCATATATATATATAAGAACTTTAAAGTCAACCTTTTTCTAACATCCCTGCACGATCACATGTATTTTCAAACACCCCTCATTCTCATAACTAATACCAATATTAAAATGCATTTTTTCTTCCTTGATGTCGTGCCGTCGCAACCACTACCAATCAATATCAATATACTATTTTTTATTTTCTTCTATCAATCACATACTATTTATAACCATCTCGTTATCGATGTATCTAGGAAAATTGATTAGTAGCTTATATTAATTCAAATTCGCGCGTGCTTCATCAAAACCTAACCATACAATTCAAACAAATTAATGCTTCTCGCTGGATCAATCATGGCGCAAATTCTAAATTAAAAACACGAACAGATCAAGAAGTGTATATATAATACATTCGTCGCACACATGTACACAAAAAATATAATATAAATAATAACGATTTTAGTTTTTGAAGAGAGGGCTAACAAAATATGTATATATGACAAATTCTCCTTTATGAATACATAAAAATTACAATATATGACGGTGAAGAATAAAGAGAGAAAAAAGAAAAAAAAAAGTATGTGAACCTCGTTAATGGTGCAATGGGTTTGGACCGGTTGGAACGAGGCGTTTGTCAACACCGTAACGCGGATCAATCTGGGGTTGGTTTGGGTCGGGCAGGTGAGTCCGGTGGCGGTGACGCCGGTGATGGTGGTGGTGGTGGTGGTTGTGGAGAAATGGTGTGAAGTCAAAGGGTGTGGCAGGAGTGGCTAGGGTTTTTCTGTTTGGGTGGAGTTGGTAATGAGTGTTGGAACTGAAAAGAAAGCAGCGATGGAAGAGTAGAGAGAAGAGGAAGAGCGAAAGAATGAAGGTGAGTCTGATGATGAGGGCCATGATGAAGTAGAAGGAGATCGGAATGATTGCATGGAGAGAGGTTTTTGGAAGGAGATGGAGTTTTGAAGGTTTGACAGCTTGAAGATGGTAAGCATGCATAAGAAATGCTGCTACGGAAGCTTGGCATGGGGAGTCTTTGCTTCCATTATAGACTATGCCATATTATTTTTATATAAAACTGATAATAATTAATTTGGAGTTAATTTGGAAGGTCCAGTAGATGCGGAGAGGGGGCAGAATTGTCGAGCATTCTTCTTCCAATGAAGCTTCCTTTGCGTTCAAGAAACAAAGTCATTAAGACCACATTGTCAAACCTTGTATTATATATTGACACTACCACCACAACACCCCCATCAATTTCTAACTAGCCTAGCCCTCTTTCTTACGGCTTTAAATATAATTAAATATTTTATATATCAAAGGATTGCCAATATTTCAATTATTATAATCAGAGGTTAATTATATGACTTCTCGTATGAAGCTGAATTTGCCTAAAATGATAGAGACGGACAAAGTTGGGGAGGTCTTGAAAAGGTGCTTTGTCTAGTAAAATTTGGTGGCTTCTTAAGCTCCTCAAAACCATCAAATCTAGCTTTCAACACTCGTGTATCAAAAACAGCGACACCTCCCTTTAGTACTTTTGTGTGCAAGAGAAGTGGAGCAATCCAAAATGGTAAGAAGGTAAAATAGAAACACATTATAAATGCAAGATTAATACATTTAATTCCATGTATCTTAGCTCCTGTTTTCCCGGGTTAAAATATCTATTATGAAGATATTCTTCGTCTGAACGCAGGGAATGGCAACATGATGTATGGAAACCGGCAGAAAAAAAGAGCTGTGAGATTATTTTGAGTGAGATTTTTGTTTTATGGCTATTGACCGACAATTGATTTAAAATATGGAAAATAAACTTATACCAATTTTCTATTTTCAACCATATGTGTAATTATAAAATGTCATTGGTATTTGACCTTTAGCTCAGCTTCAGCACAAAAGAGCTGGCATTAAATATTCGGATACGTTTCACCAAAATTTGAATATAGTTATGACAATCATGTAAACAATATTACGCGAATTCACACTTCTGTACTCTACATTATATATATACATATACGTTGGAACACGCTAAAGTTGCATAGGAGAGCTGAAAACACTTGCTTCAATTAGACTCTTTCTCCCGTCCTCTTTCAAATATATTGTTTGTTTTGATTTACGCTGACAAATGAATTGATAAAAAATGTTCCCATATATCTCTTCTAATGGACTTGGGCATGTGGATGTGGGTCTTAAAAACATTTCTAGCTTTCTCTGACTTTTTAGTTAAGGAACCATGTTATCATCAAATACTACATATATATTTTGACCTCCATACTTTACAGTCCGCGGATAAATGCATGAAAATTTGCAGCTTCATTCTTTTATCAAATCTAAGGAAAACAAAATTGTAGCACTCAAATAGTTGCGAGGTAGGGTAACGGAAAATATAAGACACCGAAAAGAAAAGTATCCGGGTTAAATGAAGTATTTTTCCTTAAAATGATCACCAAAATTAAAAATCACGATCACATACAAATTATTTTAAGTGATTTTTTTATTTTTTTTTTTTAAAAAAAACTTAAAATTTTAAAAGTATTATATAAGTTTAAAATATCTTAGAATTTTAAAAGTATTGTAAAAATTAAATATATCTAATAATAAAATAGTAAATCGAATTTCATGGGATATCAATTTTGACTTCAATCGTAGATGCCAGACAAGGCAACGACGACACTGCCCATCTCTCTCATGTACATTTTCGGCAAACAGACAACTTGGATATGTTTTGAAAAATAAGGGCCCTGTCTGAAATGGCCGGAGGAGGGAGCTTCTTTCTGCACCTCCATACCTTTCAACCTACACTCCCATGGAGTTGTTAAATAATCCATTTATTTTTATCTTTTCTCTTTCACTTTCTTCTTCCTCCACCAACCCATAGTATTACTCTTCACTATGCTTCATCTTCTTCCTACACCAATCCCAGATCCCTCTCTCCCACTCTTCATCTTCTTCTTCCTACACCAATTCCACACATTTTTTTTTACAATGTTCATCTTCTTCCAATTGAAAAATACATTTTAGAGTGTACAATCTAAAATCTATTTTTCATTTTTGTATTTCGGAATGTATAACATATTTTAGATTGTACATTTTGAAATACAAATTGTGCAATCCAAAACGCATTTTTTATATTTTGCATTTTAGAATGCAAAATCCGAAATACAAAATTTGTATTGTGTTTCAAAATATACAATCCAAAATACAGAATTTGTATTTTAGATTATACATTCCAGAACATCACCATATTTTACATTTCAGATAATACATTCTGAAATTCAAAATGAAAATCTTAAATTAAAGAAAAATATTGGAATTTTCAAGTGTATGGAGTACAGGATGAAATTATGGAAGTGTGGGAAGAACCAGCTTACGAGGAGATATAATTCAGGGCTCACCATTTTCTTCAATGGTGTGAGCAACAGCACAGGTAAAATGGCAGTTTCTTCCTACAACTCCATAAATTTTCCTCTGCTCCCCAATATAAAGAATTTGGTTTTTGCCCTTTTCAGTTAATTCAGAAGTCAAAAAAAGGATTTTCGAATTGTGCAATCCAGAAATATTTTTTTCTTTAACAGAATACAGAAGTTAAAAATGACTTCTGGATTGTGTAATCCATAACTAAAATGACTTCCGGATTATAATCCAGAAACTTTTTTTTTCTTCTGCTTTTGGAAGTCATTTTTTACTTCCACATTACTCAATCCGGAATGGGAAAAATTTTAATTTTTTTTTTTTTTACATGGGATTACAGGGGAAAATTTATGGAGGTAGAGGAAGAAGCTGCCTGGTAAAACGTTGGAATGTCCATTACTGACAAATCTAGGTATCCACCGGCAAATAGTAATGTGATCACAATAAAATAAAGTTGTTGACACTGTTTTTGGACAGATATAGCATGAAAAGTTTCCGAGTAGTATTTTTCATCCAATATATGATTAACAACTAAAAAGTCAACTGCGCACCTTATCAGAAGCCACGGTCGCATAACCACAATAAGATGCACAAGCAAGAACATGCGAACAGTTAATTCCGGTCTTGTACTTTGCAGCGGCATTACTATATGAGCACTTGCCTTTGAAAATCAGAATAGGCCGTTACACACTACTGTCCAATAATTTTTCATCAACCTTCCTCCCAGTCTACATCATCGTCGTCGTCATCTGTTGGAACTTTCTCAGCTTCAACATTCAAATCCCCGACCTTGTAATAACCTCCATTTCCATTGCCTGTTAAATATTACACCCAGAGCATAAATCAGTGGACACAAAAAACATTTCAATCAAAGAAAAAAAAATTAAAATCGTAATTGCTGAAAAGGAAATTTCAGAAGGGGACCTAGTCAATATTAATAATACAAAGAAAAGGTTTATTATATTTTAATACTTCTCGGGACAGTCAAATCTGGAAGGGGGAGGCGTTTAGATCAATCACAAACAAACTACGAGTCCATAGCTCCATCAAGCCAATCATAATGTCTAGTCCTCACATAACGTTTCCTATTATAGTTAATTGGCTCAGTATACTAATTTGTCCCACTATTATTGGACTACTCTCTATTTTGTCCCACCTTTTTAAAAGTTTTAAAATAAGTTTCTTTCTTGTAAAACGTATTCATGTGGTCCTTCCACAAATTTGAGTTTAAGTAGGTGGCAATTTAGTTGATTGTGTCACACGAGTTAACGCAGACGATAGTTTCTTCCTCTCCAAACCCTTTTATCTGGGAACACAACCCCACCCCAAGAATGAAATAATAAGGAAAAGGTGGAAGAAATGGAATAGCTAAACTCATGAGGTTGGGCCATTACTTCAGACGGCAGTAGGCTCGTTGTGAGGTTGCATCACGCGTAAAAGAGGGATGCAAAGGAGAAGTTGTCATCAGTTGCCAACTAGTTTGACACATAATAAACCAAATTGTCATAACTCACTTAGTTGTGTTATGCTCAAATTGATAGAAAGGACCACATTGATCCGCATTAAAAAATAAGGACCAAATTATGAATTTTAAAAAAAGTCGGATAGAATTGAGATTAATGCGTTAATAGTGGGACAAATTAGTATACAAAGCTCCATTAACTTTATAGGAAAACTACACCTGCCTCTATCAACTCCACATTAGTCAAATTTTCCATACTGAATGTTGAGCAGTAAAAAACTAACAAGAAAAAATACTTCTCTCCCCTCTTCCTTCTACCATTGCAGTTGTTACCACTTCCAGAACATCAGCCACAGGAATTGTCTTGCCATTCCACTATTCTCCAATTTATCCAAATCCGCTAATATCTAGACTTCAAATCCAACTTTGAAAAAATTACAGCACCTCACTCTCACAAAGAATTCATCAATCACAGGGATCGGTAATTTATCAAGAACTAGGCTATTTAGTGCCCTTTAATCCACACAGAATTGCTACACACCATCTTTCTTCTTGACCAAAGTGACAGGACTTGCAAAAAGGCTGGTTTTGGGTCCAATATCTCCAACTTGCAACATCTCTCTAATAATCCTTTCTCTCTCATTTTTTTTGGCAGTGAGGCTATTGGTAAGGGTGCATATTTGGGATCTGTGATCTTGATCTCTCTTAGGAGGTACCCCTTGGCTCTCGAAAGAGATCATCAAACTTAGTCAAAACTACTTCAAACCATGCCTGTAGTTTTTCTGTTTTACTTGGTACGGTAATTACAACCTGACATGCCTCAACAAATCCCTCCAGCTTGCATTGAATGGCTGAGTAAGATCTTCCAAGCAGCTTGAGTTTTAAACAATAAATGATCTCCTCTCAATTTGTTTCGGTTATCCTTTCCCCACTTAACAGTTAAATATTTGAGTTGGCTCACCATCCCCCAACACTAACCAGCCTACATCCCTTGAACTAAGTGAGGATATAAGAAGAGAAATTAGTTAAGATGGTTAGAATACTAATGGGTTAGTCACTTGAGGTGTTAGATATAAAGGATGTTAATTTTGTAGATTGAGCACTAGCTCTTTGTGAAGGGAATACATATAAGGTACTTTATTTAGAATAAAGGAAATATTGGCTAAGCCCAAAATAAAAATAAAGAATAGTAACAAAGTAACATTCCTCCTTAAG